>NC_143249.1:95455157-95758255 GCF_984573655.1 Nuphar pumila
ATGCGATCCTGCACAAGTCAAAAGAAACACGAGCAGTACAAAATAAAAGAATAAAACTATACTAAACAAAATATACTAACTAAATGCTAAGAATACGAAAGAAATCATTAACGAAATCTAAATGACTAATTACAATTGAAAACTAATTCTAATTAAATCTAATAACAACTAACTAATTCCAAAACAATTAACTAACAATTTACTAATAACTAATACTTAACAAAAGTAACTAAGCTAACAATTACACATTACTTAGCTACTTCAAACAAAAATGTTATACTAATCACTAATGATTTAGTAAGCTAGCAACTAACTACTCACTTAACTAATAGCTAACTAATTATTCAATTAACTAACAACAAAAGTTGCAGTGAGAACCAGCAGTTAAAAACAGTAGAAATTTCAGTGAAAATCAGTTTTAAAATCAACACAACCGTGAGAATCAGTTTTTTTTATTTTTAAAAATCAATAGACTGTGAAAATCAAAAACATATTATCGTGAAACTGACTTTTCACATTTGAATCACCATACCCGATCTCACACAGGTAAGAAAAATCAATAGACTGTGAAAATCAAAAACATATTATCGTGAAACTAACTTTTCACATTTGAATCACCATACTCGATCTCACACAGGTAAGATTGGCTCTCACAATGGCTCAGTAAGAGGAGTTGCTGGAGAACTGGGTAACCGCCGGTGAGTTTGAACCAGAGGGATTAGAAGAGAGGTGGAATCCTCTCTCTTGCTTCAGCCGTTGTTGGAATTCTCCACCGGAAAGAGGGCGAGAAAAAGAGGGGAAAATACGGAGAAGGAGAAGAAGAGGTAAGAAGAGGTGGAGAAGAAGGGGAAGAAGAGAGGGCTTAGGCAAGAAAGAGAAGACAAGCTTCTCTTCCCCCTACGTATGGTATTTATAATTTTGCAAGTTTTTCCATAAGTCCATCTTATTTCAAAGAATTTCATTTTAAATCTTCTCCTAAAGAAAACTTATTTGCAAAACAACTCAAAATGACTATGTTTTAGAAATTGTAAAACTAAGTCTATTTTAACTCTAATTTTTTTATGATTTTAAAAAACTAAACTACTACAATTATGTCAAACACTAAAATATGCATTAAAATGTAAAATAACACTATTTTTCATGCATTTTCTATTCTTATATTATTTTAGCACATTTACTCGAAACTAACATAAAATTGGGTTTTTAAATCATTTTCTCATGAAATCATGCATATTTTTATATGAAATATCTCTAAAATATATGCATGATCAAATACCCCCATGCTTATGTTTTGCTAGTCCTCGAGCAAACTAGAAAAATACACGAAATCAAAACTATCAACTAACTCACTTTCGTAGGAATCACGGTTGCATTTAGCTCATGCAACAAGCCCTTTCAACCCCTGGGTTACCCCAGTGGACGAGTAAGGTCTCGTGAGGTTTTGCAGTGATGCTACCCACAAACATCTCTGTCATGTATGCATAATATTACACATCCTCACAAGCAGTAGTTAATTAAAGACTTTGTTTTCACAAATATTTCGTGTTACAAAAAAAATCAAAACATAATTAGAGTTTTTTATATACCACCACAGAAAAAGAATTTCTTTCACTTTTCTAAATATCACAATTATTTATGTTTTATTCTTAGAAAATCCAATAAAAACATATTATTATTTACTTATCCTCACTCATATGTTTTCTGCACAGGTTTTCTCAATCACACTTCTAAGCACTAAACTTTTCTTTCTTTTTAAGCTCTTTTCTTCATTTTTTCATTTTTCACGATTTTTCTTTTTGCGTATTCATTCTTCTCTTATAGCTTGCGTGTGGTCTGCTTTTATGCCTTGTGCAATGTCAATATCTTCTATACTTTTTCAATGCATACCAAAAGATATCAACTAAGACATAAAAGTTACTTCCTTCATTCACCTTTGCAACGTGAGAGTCAAACATTTCAACTTGTATCTGTTCTCAGCTACTTAGGATCACGAAGTTTTCCACTCTCCTTTTCGCAATGGAATCCAAAAGTTTCAACTTACATCTAAGTCCCATCTACTAAGGATTATGGAATTATCCAAATAACCTAACGCATGCTCTTTCTCACTTTTTGAGCTCTTTTTTTTACGCTTTTGTTCATTTGCTTAGTTTTTCAAAAATAAAACTGTGCATATTCATATTTGTGATTCAAAATAAATTCTAACATGTATCTATCATCATTTCTTCGAAATCTGCATAAACAACCATAATTTTTAGATTCATGTCAGAAAAATTTTTCGTGGGGCTTAAAAATCCTCTAAAAACATCAGATTTGAAATAACATTCATATAAGTTCAAACTCTTTCTTTAAAAATCTACTTTTCATGAGAGATGTGTAAACATGTGCAAGAACATAAACAAAAATATCAAGGTGTGCAAACTACACCCTCCCCCATGCTTGAATGACACTGTCCCAGTGACACTCCCCCATGCTTATATGAAACTACGTGAATGCACATGAGAGGAAATAAATGAGGGAAAAAGAGTAGAATGACCTGACATGAATTAAAAATACACGTTCTATGAATGTAATGAATGCAATGTATACATGACAAAACATGAAACTCATGAATAAAACGAAAAAGGAAAAAAAAAAATCTACAAATTCTAAGCAAATCTAATAATATACAAGATATGGGTTGCCGCCCACAAAGCGCTAAGTTTGACGTCCCCAGCCAGACGGATCCTTGGAAAAATCCTTCATCGTCCATGAGATCAATGGACATGAAGTCAGGCTCAACCGGGCTCTATATAGAAAAGAGTGTCATCTGTGACACTACGCACTATGTTTCCATCCCGTATACCTCTAAATGTGATATCATGACTCTCTCGACATGAAGAACGAAAATTAGTTTCATCTGAGAGACTGGTCAAGAAATGAGAGTCTAGGACCGACCGACTATCAATGAATGCAATTTCAGACAAGTGGTGAATATGATCTGGCTTGACTTGGTCAAGCACCTTCTGCATCTGTCCCTCTTGCTTATTAAAAGGAATCGGTGATCCTAAAAACTGAAAGTATGGAGCTTGATGAATATGTGAAGAATGTAACAACTGAGGTCCTTGCCCCTTCTGCTGAGGTATAATGGAAATCGACTCGTCAGTAGAAGTGATATGGGGCTCATGAGTCGATTCCTGAATGGAATGATACGCCTTCTTGCTCTGAAGGGATATAACAGATTCGACTTGCGCATGATGTGAAGCAGTGGGTTGCAAGTCAAATGACATGGAATCCTCTCCCTTTGAGACAACAGACTGACTATGAAGGTTCCCCTCACTTTGTCTACTCAATGTCTGAGCTAACTGTCCCATTTGAGTCTCTAGCTTGACTATCGACTGCGTATGGGAGCAAAAAGTGGCCTTGATATCAGAAAAGGCCTCTAACATCTTCTCCTGAAATGATGAACTTGGAATGGGCTCCTGAAGAGAAGGTAGACTATACTGGGGATAAACCTGTGGAAATATAGGATGCGAGTAACCTTGTAAAGGGTTACTGTGTCTATACTGTGTCTGGGAAGGCTGATGGGATGGGGAAATGGACTGGTTTCGCCAACCTAGGTTATATGATGGTGTAAATGAATCAGGTATGGGTCTAGAGAAACCTTGGGCAGCATTCACCTGCTCCTGAACGAATTCAGGATATAGCGGTGCTGCCGAACAATCCGAAACACAGTGTGCAGGGCTAGCACATAGCTTGCACACTCTTCCTATTGGACTTCTCGAAGAATTTGCTAGGAATTGATCTAACTTCCTAGTCAACTGGTCAACCTTGGTACGCAAATCTAACTCGGACCCAACTTCAAAAATCCCTATTTTCTTAGGACCACTAGACAGAGATGTAGTCCTATCGAGCCGTGAAGATAAAGCATGATGCATTGTGTTTTCACTCAAGGTCTCGAATAGAGACCACGCCTCATCCTCACTCTTGAGCATAAAAGTGCCCCCACAAGACGAATCAACCATCTGACGGTGCTTCTCAGTAAGCCCGTCATAAAAATACTACACCAACTGCCAATGAGGCACCTGCTGATGGGGACACCTACGGAGAAGATCTTTCAATCTCTCCCAAGACTCGTGAAACTGTTCTCCCTCAATTTGAGAAAAATTGGTTATAGCTTTACAAAACTGATTCGTTATACCAATTGAGAAGTACTTTTTGAGGAATTCGCGCTGCATTTCTTCCCAAGTAGTAATACAAACCGTCTCAAGCGATTTTAGCCAGTGCTTGGCTTTATCTTTGAGAGAGAACGGAAACAAAGTCAACCTCATAGCGTCGTCTCAAAAGTTGTTGATTCGCACTGTCAAGCAAATCTCAAGGAATTCGTCGAGATGACGATATGGGTCCTCATTGCTAAGGCCATAAAACGAAGGTAGCATTTGAATCACACTGGCCTTAATCTCAAAATGGCTCGCTCCTACATCAGGTCTCGTGATGCAGGAGGCGGGAGTATACGTATTTGGCATGAAGTACTCCCTCAAAGGATGGATCAAATAATGATCGTCAGCCATTGCGTACACCTTGGAGTAGACCGGTGTAGCAGACGTCCTAATTTGGGTTTTCTACCTAACTAACGCACTAAGCGGCCAAACCACGCAAACCACAAAGCGAGTAAACTAAAAACAACAAAAACTAAACAAACACCACGCAGTTACACATAACAGAGATTATGCAAAAGAAATATGAAATCTATGTGTACGGTACCAATCGTACACAGTCACCTCTAAGGGGCTCCTAATAGGTGGGCTCTGCAGAAAAGTAAGCTCGTCTCTAAGATATGCACATACGTGGTTCTAAACTTAAATGCAAACAAACACTAGGCCATAAAGTGAATACTAGTATTACGCTGTTCCCCGGCAACGGCGCCAAAAATTTGATATCTTCTTTTAAATCGTTGTAATTTTGAAAAGATTTTTATATGTAAAACATGTGAAAACCAGACATCAAATAATAAAAACCGGTTCTCACTAGTGGATGAGACCGGGTCGAACTCAGAGAACGGGAATATGTTGTATTCAAACACCCAAATTCTAAACTATTCTTTATTGCTGAATTATTAAATGGAAAATGTTTGAGAAAAGTAAAAACAACTAACTATTACAACAAATGAATACCCTTCATAGAGGGCGTAAAAAGCGATATTTACAAACCCAATTAAATGCCTAAATTCTAAAATAAAAGAAAAACATATTCTATTCTTGCACTTCCGTGTCATGTATGCGTTGTAGCTCCACTCCTATGCGATCCTGCACAAGTCAAAAGAAACACGGGCAGTACAAAATAAAAGAATAAAACTATACTAAACAAAATATACTAACTAAATGCTAAGACTACGAAAGAAATCATTAACGAAATCTAAATGACTAATTACAATTGAAAACTAATTCTAATTAAATCTAATAACAACTAACTAATTCCAAAACAATTAACTAACAATTTACTAATAACTAATACTTAACAAAAGTAACTAAGCTAACAATTACACATTACTTCGCTACTTCAAACAAAAATGTTATACTAATCACTAATGATTTAGTAAGCTAGCAACTAACTACTCACTTAACTAATAGCTAACTAATTATTCAATTAACTAACAACAAAAGTTGTAGTGAGAACCAGCAGTTAAAAACAGTAGAAATTTCAGTGAAAATCAGTTTTAAAATCAACACAACCGTGAGAATCAGTTTTTTTTATTTTTAAAAATCAATAGACTGTGAAAATCAAAAACATATTATCGTGAAACTGACTTTTCACATTTGAATCACCATACCCGATCTCACACAGGTAAGAAAAATCAATAGACTGTGGAAATCAAAAACATATTATCGTGAAACTAACTTTTCATATTTGAATCACCATACCCGATCTCACACAGGTAAGATTGGCTCTCACAATGGCTCAGTAAGAGGAGTTGCTGGAGAACTGGGTAACCGCCGGTGAGTTTGAACCAGAGGGATTAGAAGAGAGGTGGAATCCTCTCTCTTGCTTCAGTCGTTGTTGGAATTCTCCACCGGAAAGAGGATGAGAAAAAGATGGGAAAATAGGGAGAAGGAGAAGAAGAGGTGGAGAAGAAGGGGAAGAAGAGAGGGCTTAGGCAAGAAAGAGAAGACAAGCTTCTCTTCCCCCTACGTATGGTATTTATAATTTTGCAAGTTTTTCCATAAGTCCATCTTATTTCAAAGAATTCCATTTTAAATCATCTCCTAAAGAAAACTTATTTGCAAAACAACTCAAAATGACTATGTTTTAGAAATTGTAAAACTAAGTCTATTTTAACTCTAATTTTTTTATGATTTTCAAAAACTAAACTACTACAATTATGTCAAACACTAAAATATGCATTAAAATGTAAAATAACACTATTTTTTATGCATTTTCTATTCTTATATTATTTTAGCACATTTACTCGAAACTAACATAAAATTGGGTTTTTAAATCATTTTGTCATGAAATCATGCATATTTTTATATGAAATATCTCTAAAATATATGCATGATCATGTATTAATGTAGGATAACTTAGATTTTTAATTAGAGTATCTTATTAGTTTTATATATTTTAGTTTGTATTTTCGTATGATAGATTTCTAGTTGACGTGTTTGATATCATCATTAGTCATAGGTTACTTAGAGTAATTGCAATTCTTAATTTTCGTTTTAGTTACCTTAGCATTAACTTAGTATTTTACTTTTGATATAGAATTTAATTTGATAGATTTTTTCCAATTCGTAACCTTTGTCTTATTTTTGTATAGGTTAATGTAGATAGGTAGAAATAGGTTATATTAATTGATTAAATAGTTTATGTAATGTAGTTAAGGGGCATTTGGGAATTTATTGTTGGAACACGTTATGGTATGAAGGCATCCCATCCAAAATCGTGATTTGCAATGAAGGAAAGTTTTAATAAATTTGGTCCAGCCACTTTGCCAAGGAGCTATTGTTTTAAATGTGGAAACCCCCTTTTTTATGTTTTCAAAAGATTTTCTAAATTGGTTTACACGAGTTTGGCAAGAATTGAAATATTACATTCTCTCTTAGAGCCAGCCAAAAACGTGAACCATGCTTTAGGTAAGAGTTTCAAAAAAGGGATTTAATGCTTTTAAGGAAAAGAATGAAAAACGTATGGTCTAGTAGGCTGGACGGTTTTTACAAGATAAAAACTTCCTAATGTGCTATTAAGGCAATTATGAATGGAGATGCTCCTTGCCAAATTCGTGATTCTCATCTTTATAGCCCTATGTACTAATTGATTTGTTTGAATTAGCATTAATTAGGTGTTAATTAATTTAGTAATTATAGCAATTGCATTAGCCTTTAGAAATCGTGTGTTAGCATTTAGGTAATCTTTATTTAATGTAGTTTGAATTCCCTTTAGTATCTAATTTAGTTAGAAGAGGTTTAGCTTAATTTCCTTTAATATCGATTTTAGTATGGACTCTTAATTCGTTAGGTATGTAGTGTAGTTAATTCCTAACCCTAACTAACCATAGTTAGTTATTAATCCTAGATATAGTAACCCATAGGGTGGCGTGGACCCTAGTCAATGCTTTATCCTAAACCGCCACCCTAACTCACCTTATTTAGTGTTTAACCCTAGTAGCTAACCGTACCCTAGAAGCCTAGTTAATTCTTAACCTTAGTCGATTTAATTTTAGTTAGTTAATTATTAAACTAGATAGTTAAGTAACTCTAGTTAGTTAGTTCACTCTAGTTCAGCCTAACCATAACATCCTTAACCTTAGTTAACTATAGTTAGTACTTTACTTTAACTTAGTTCCTAACTCTAGTTAGATTAACATTAGGTAGTATTTGGGTTTTACTTAGGGTTTAGAATTAATATTAGAGTAGTTAGTAGGTTAGTGACATTAGAATTAGAGTTATAACTTAGTTTAAAATAGATTACTAATAGTGATGTGTTTAGATTAGGTTTTAACATTCGTGGTTCAGTTCTTTTATTAGTTTTGTAATTAGCTTAATTGTTGTCCTTTTGATGTAGTTTAACAGTAGATTGGGTTCCTTTAGGACTGTCTTTGTTCGTGGTTTAATGCTTTAATGTCATTAGTGGATTTAAACAAATGAATAGTGCATTGAAGTTTAAAACTGATTTTTATCATGTCAGACACTCGTTATTTTATTTGGATTTTTTTAGATATTTCTAAAAACTATTTTTCTATTCTCCACATCCGTGTGTTAACTGTCTGCAGACCAAATTTCAGCTCAATTCGAGTTGATTTAGTCTGGCTTTTAAGCGTTTTGCAAAAACAGCTTTTTCGGGATTTTAAATTTCGGGTTCTGCGAGTTCCAAGATTATCCTGATTTTGAAACGCTTATATCTGGAGATCCAAAACGTATTTTTCAAATATGTAAAGTGTGTCAGTTTTTTGAATCTGTCAGTTACAGAACAGAAGTGATTTCAGAAAAATTGGATTTCGTTTGACCACTCAAATCTGTGATTTGCGAAAAGCTGTCAGAGTCCATTTTTGCATTCTTTAGGGACAAAACAGTCATTTAGTTAATTGTTTGATTTAGTGTAGTTTTCATGTTTTCTAGTATTGTAGTTAGTGAACTAACAGTAGTTAGAGTAGTTAGCATGCATTTTCTTAATTAGTTTAATTAGAAGTTGTAATTGTAGTTTTCTATAGTTATTTAATTGTATTTTAATTTCTGCATTAGTTTAGAAATAATCATAGATGTAGTTTAGATGTAATTATTGATTATTTACTGATTTTGTGTTTTCATTATGTAGGTTGATAAGTTAGAACAGGTTTATAGGTGTATTTCAAAGATGAAGTGCAATTCCACATGTGGTGAAAATACAATTTTGCCCCTGGAGACCTGCAGAAGACTTAGCTTCCTGCTTTAGTTATTTTTCATAGTTTAGACAGTTATTTAGTTTAATTTGTAATATTGATATAGTTGTAAACTTTGTTATATTAATAAAGTGTTATTTTAGAATTATTTCAGAATGTATCCCGTTCCCTGTGGATTCGACCCGTACTCGCCACTCTGTGGAAAGTCGGTTTTTATATATTTGGTTGATGATTTTCCCTTGTTTTTATTGAAAAATTATCTTTTAAAAAGAGCATTCATACGCGACAACAGTTGAGCAAGTGACCAAGGCAGAGTTGGTCCAAGGTACGATCTTGGTAGCCGGACATGAAGCATTTACTTTGTTTGATTGTGGTGCTACTCATTCATTCATAGCAGCTAGATTTGCTCGTACTCTACCTTTGGCAGTCGAGTCTTTGAATTTCCCATTGGAGGTTCTCACTCCAACTGGAGAGCAGTCTTTTTGTGACTCGTATATTCCGAACATCGTGGTGTCAATGGCAGGGCAAAACTTGTCAGCTGACGTTATCCTGTTAGATATGACAGAGTACGATGTGATTTTGGGCATGGATTGGCTTTTCGAGTACCAGGCTCAAGTCTTTTGTCGGGAAGGCAAGGTCGTTCTTTTTTGGCCTGATCGTCCTATTTTGGAGATCAAGCTTCCTCGACCTCTGCGCGATAGCCGCATGATTTCTTCTTTCAAGGCTCAGAAGTATTTGCGAAACGGGGGTACTGCATTCTTAGTCAGTATTGCCCCAGTTGAACCCGAGATGGTGTTGATCGATGACTTGGACGTGGTCCGAGATTTTGCCGATGTGTTTCCGGAGGAACTGCTTGGGTTACCTCCGAGGCGAGAGATCGAATTTGGTATCGAGTTGATGCCTGGAATGACACCGATTTCTAAGGCACCATACCGTATGGCCCCAGCAGAACTAGAAGAGTTGAAGCGTCAGTTGGAAGAACTTCTCGATCAGGGTTTTATTCAACCTAGTGCTTCATCGTGGGGAGCACCAATGTTGTTCGTATGGAAGAAGGATGGATCCCTGAGGTTGTGCATCGATTATTAGATGCTCAACCAAGCGACAATTAAGAACAAGTATCCGTTACCGAGGATCGAAGACCTTTTCGATCAGTTACAGAAGGCAAAGGTTTTCTTGAAGATTGATCTCAGATCGGGTTACCATCAGCTTCGTATCCGAGAGGATGATATTGCGAAAACAACTTTCAGGATGAGATATGGGTTGTACGAGTTCGTGGTGATGCCTTTTGACCTCACGAATTTTCCAACAGCATTCATGGATCTGATGAACCTGATCTTTCATCCATTTGTGGACTCGTTTGTGATAGTATGTATCGATGATATCTTGGTCTATTCAGAGAATCCAGAGCAGCATCGAGAGCATTTGCGGATTGTTTTGAGTACTCTTCGAGAGCACCAGTTGTTCGCCAAGTTCTCTAAGTGTGAGTTTTGGCTCGAGCGCGTCATGTTTCTTGGCCACGTGATATCGAAGGACGGAGTTTTGGGCTGGAAACAGCCCCAGAATGTGTCTGAGATTCGTAGTTTTCTTGGATTGGCCGGTTATTATCGATGCTTTATCCAAGACTTTTCGAGGATCTCGTTACCTTTGACGAAGCTGTTACGTAAAGGTGTTAAGTTCGTGTGGAACAGTGCCTGTGAGGACAGTTTCCAGATCCTGAAGTCGAAGTTGACAACCTTGCTGGTGTTGGCTTTACCCTCTAGCAGAGGTGGCTTTGTGGTGTACACAGATGCCTCTGGTACCGGTTTAGGTTGCGTGCTTATGCAGCATGGCCGAGTGATTGACTATGCCTCCAGACAGTTGAAGACTCACGAGCGAAATTATCTGACGCACAATTTGGAGTTGGCAGCAGTCGTGTTTGCTTTGAAATCGTGACGACATTACCTATATGGGGAATCGTTTGAGGTCTTTTCAGACCACAAGAGCCTCAAGTACCTGTTCTCCTAGAAGGAGCTGAATATGAGGCAGCGACGATGGCTTGAGTTCATCGAGGACTACGATTTCACTTTGTCTTACCATCCTGGTAAGGCGAACGTTGTGGCGGATGCACTTAGTCGCAAAGCAAGTGGTGTTCTAGCTAGTCTTGTGTGGAGCAAGAAGCTTATTGAAGATTTCGTAGCCTGGAAACCTTTTCTGTTGGTGATGGTTCGATCAGATTGTCTGGTCTGACCATTCGATCCGAGTTTCTGCCGAAGATCGTAGAGGCTCAGAAGCTTGACGATCAGTATGGCAAGTTTCTAGCCTTGGCTGATGATCATGCATATATTTTAGGGATATTTCATATAAAAATATGCATGATTTCATGAGAAAATGATTTAAAAACCCTATTTTATGTTAGTTTCAAGTAAATGTGCTTAAATAATATAAGAATAGAAAATACATGAAAATTAGTGTTATTTTACAATTTAATGCATATTTTAGTGTTTGACATAATTGTAGTAGTTTAGTTTTTGAAAATCATAAAAAAATTAGAGTTAAAATAGACTTAGTTTTACAATTTCTAAAACATAGTCATTTTGAGTTGTTTTGCAAATAACTTTTTGAAGAGAGTTGAAATGCAATTTTAAAAAGAAGATGGACTTATGAACAAAACTTCAAAATTATAAATATGATATGTAGGGGGAATTTCAAATTGTCTTCTCTCTTATGCCTTTTCCCTCTCTTCTAACCCTTCCCCTCCACCTCTTCTTGCCCTTCCTTCCCCTTCTCCCTTGTTTTCTCTTCTTCCTCAATCCGATGGAGGCATCCAGTTACGGTAATGGCATATAGGAGGAGTCCATCTCTCTTCTAATCCCTTTGGTTCGGTGAGTGCTCTTCATCTTCTTCTTCTACTTTCTGAATTTTCATTTTATTTTCTGTTAAGAATTCATAACTCATGTTAAAAAAAATTTGTTAGGATTTACTGTTTTTGTTTCAGAAATCTTTAGAATAGATTTTAGTTTGTAGTTATATGCATTTTTAGTGAATCGTTTCTGCATTAAAATAAAAAATATATAAAAAAAAAACAGAAAAAAAAATCAGAGATTTGATAGTTTGATATGTCGATACTTTGATCTAAATTTTTAAACTGAGAATATGATTTGAATGTTGTTTTAATCGGATTCAAAGTTGTCGATATATGATTTGAAATTTCAGTTTACAGTGATCTGAAATTGTCACCGGAGCATCCAGATCGTCTGGATCGGGATCAATTAATAAATTTTTACAAAAATTCAATCGATCATCTGGATCGATTTCTGTTTTTTTTTCTCCGGCGATTGATGATGCATAAAATATACGTTTTATTAACATGTTTTCATTGCATAAATGCATCATCTATAAGATAAAAGCATACACTTAGGTGCATAATATTATTATAGAGCTTGGGTTTGAATTTCATCGAAATCGGATTTAAAACGAAGGAATTATGGCATTTACAGTGTAGCGGATCAAACCTCGGAGCCGATTTGAGAGATTTGGATCCAGACGCCCATTTGGACCTTGGATCTGGACCAAATTACATGGATTTAACCCAGCTCCAGCCCACTTAAGTTTTGTAAAAACATTTTCTAAAAACCCCTTGTAGAAAGAGGCGCCCAGCAAATCTTTTCTTTTTAACAGCTTTTATGAAAATAACTCAAAAGAGCCAAAATCATCAAAAGAGGGGGGGCGCCCATTCCAGCCTTGTCTTTGGTTTGGTTTTCGTGCCCTAGGGGCACGATTCTAACTCCACCCCCCTTCTCAACACTCACCTCCTTCCATCTCTATTGAAGACATGGAGAAAAGCTTGAAATCCAAGCCTTCTACCTTGTCTCCCTTTCAAATCTTCTCAGTTCTTTAATCTCCCTTGTTGGCTAATCTCCATGTGTGCTGTGTTTTGCAGGTGCAGCAGAGGTGGGAAACATCTATTCTCGTTTGGAAGTGCGGAACACTCCAACGAGAAGGGCCGGCTCTACCTCCATCCTGTCTTCTACGCCCCCCGATCGAGAATCGGTTCACATTTCATCTTCGGTGGATTTCCAACGTGTTATAGCTGTAGGACATGGTTCCATGGTGTATTTCCAGCATCAACGAGGATCCGAACGGTGCGAAGCCAAGCAAAGTGTCATGCATAAACCAGTATGTCTCAGTCGTCGGACTGCCTTGGAGGTTGGTCTTCTCATCCCCTTCTTATAGTTAAAACCTAATCATGTGCGTGAGTTATGTGCTGCATTTTTCTGTATTTTTCGTCAGCCTTAGTGTAGAAAGTGTCATGCATAAACCAGCATGTAGAGTGTTTAGGTTTTGGTGTTATTAAAATAATGTTTTTCATTCCAACGTTAGATATAGTTGAGTGTGCATGTGTTTTTAATTTACAATGTGAAAGGTGCCTGCGTTTTTCAGTATGTCCCAATCTCATATATCTTGTTTGATCGATTTTGATACTTTAGGATTCGTGTAGATATCATTTGTTGTATTAGGTGTTTTTAGATTTTAAGAAAAGTAAGAGTCGAGTTATGCGTGGTTCATGTTTGTGTAGGTTGTCTAAGTCGAGTTTGGTTTTTCTGATTTTTTTTAGGTAGGACGTCCAGCAGTCTGTGATTTTTTTAGTTTGCTATTTTAATTTTAGTTTGTCAATTATTGTTTAGGTTTTTTACTAGATTTTAAATCGTGTAGTAGTTTAGTTTATGAATTTCTGTTTTGTTCTTAGTCTAGCCGATTGTAGGAACATGTTAGAATTTATTTTCTGTTTTGATTGTCTGTATAGCATAGTAGTTAGATGTTTTTCATGTTGTTTAGTTTAAAATTTCATTCATAACCGTATAGTCATGTAGTTACTTTAGATTTTGAATAGTGTCATGAGTTTCCTACCTTTTAGTTGTTAATTTAGTGTATATTTCATCTTAGGTTTTGATTAATTCATTTTTTTTAGTTCAAAATTTTGTACGAAATAGCATATTGATTTTAATATTAGATATAGTTGCTTCTAGATTTAGGCATAGGGTAAGTAGTATACTTCATTTCCTGATTTTCGTTTTATCCAAATTAGAAGTAATTTAGTATGTCGATTTTGACTTAGCATTTAGAATAGTTGTAATCTTCTAATCCGTTTTTCCTCTTTATGCCCTTGAGTTAGTTGTGTATGTTTTTAACTTAGTAGAGTAATGTTAGAGTAATGTAGTTAGTTGATTTATTTTGCATTTTAGTCAAAGGGCACATGGGTCTTTGTGATTGAATATCCGTTTTTGGTATAAGGCCAATCCCTCCAAAATCGTGAATTGCATTTAAGGAAAATTCGATTTCCCAGCCCAGTCATAAATGAATTCCCTCTCCAATGTGGAAACCCTTTGGAATTCCAAGGAGTCTTTAAAGAGGTTTACACGATTTTTGGAAACCCTTGGGAATTCCAAAGGTCCTTCTAAAGGTATCTACACGAGTTTTGGGCAAGTTTTGAAGTTCCAAATTTGCATTTAAAGCAACCCAAAATCGTGCATGATGCTTTGGGAAATGTTTTCAAAAGGAGTTAATATTTGGAGTGAAACAATGAAAAACGTATGGGTTCCATTGGCTGGACAGTTTTGAAATTTAAGAAGCTTTGAGAAATGTTCTAAAAAGATTTATTGCTTTGAATTTCAAAAGTCTTTCTAAAATGATTCACATGAATTGGGAAGGATTTCAAGTATGCTATTTATTGTTATTTTGGAAAGATTTCAAAATAAATGACTTGCTTTTAATACAAATTTGGAAAAACGTGTGAATCAATAGGCTGGACGGTTTTTGAAATAAATCACTTTCCTAATGTGTTTTTAATGCAAGAAGGAGAGAGGGGTTGGCCCCTACCAAAATCGTGGATTTATACCTTTATTGCCCTATTTAGTATTGTCTTAGATTAATTTAGCATTAACTAGGTGTGAATTAAATTAGTAATGTGGCATTAGAATTAGATTTTAGAAAATCGTGTGTATTTAATTAAGGTAAGTTATTGACTTAGAGTAGGGTAAATTCGTGTAGGTCTAATTAGGTAGATGCTAATTGTAGTGTATATTTAATGTATGAAGTTAATTTAGATTGATTTTAGTGTTTTAGGAAATAACCATTAATTATTATAGCATTTAACCTTAGTCAACTAACTTTAGTTAGCCATTAGTTCTAGTTAGTTATCCTAACCGACCCTCATTAACCAACCCATAGTTAATTCTAACCGTAGTTAGTATCTAACCTTAGGTAGTTAGTCTAGTTAATTAACTAACCCTAATCATACCCTAAACCGCCACCTAGCTCCTCCCTTAACTCTAGTTAATTAGCCTAATCCTATGTAGCTAACTATAGTTAGTCACTAACATAGATAGATAGTTAAAACTAACCTAGATAGTTAATTAGTTCCTAACTCTAGATATTTAGTTAACCCTAGGTATTAGGTAACACTAGTTAGTTTGACTAACCTTCAGTAGCCGACCATAGTTAGTTAACCTTAGCCTTAGTTAGGATACTAACCACAACCGACCCTTAGTTAACCCCCTATTTAACCCTAACCGACCTCAACTAACCATAGTTAGTGCTTGACTCTAGGTAGTTAACCATAGTTAGTCAATTAACCTACCCGATCCTAGAACCTTAGTTAACCCTACCTTATCCCAACCGACCCTAGCAACCTTAGTTAGTAAACCCTAGTCATTAGATAATTAGTTAACCCTAGGAGACTAACCTTAGTTAACTAATTATAGTTAGTTATTAACCTATCTCACTTAGTCAACCCTAGTCTAACCGCCCCTAGTTAACTTAAGTTAGTAGTTTGGTTGTTCTTTTGGATGTGATATTTTTAAACAATATTTTTCAATAAGAACATGGAAAAATCGTCAACCAAAGATATAAAAACCGACTTTCCACAGAAGTGGCGAGTACGGGTCGAATCCACAGGGAACGGGATATTTCTGAATTAATTCTAAAATAACACTTTATTAATAAAAACAAAGTTTACAGCTATGTCAATGTTTACAAGTTACATTAAATAACATTCTAACTATGAAAATAAACTATAATAGGCGACTAAGTCTTCAGCAGGTCTCCAGGGGCAAAATTGTCATTTCACATCAAGTGCAGTCGCACATCACAATTGAATTGCATCTGTGAACCTGTTCTAACTTAACAACCTACATAATAAAAACACAAAGTCAGTAACTAAATTAATAATTAATCTAAATTACATCTATAACTATTTCTAAACTATTTCTATATTAAACTACAGTTAAATTAAACATATAAAACTAAAGTTATACTAACTAAGTGAACTAACTAATCTAAGCAACTCTAATTACTCTAAATACTGTTAATATACTAACTACAATGTTAGAAAACAGTAAAACTACACGAAATCAGACAAATAGTTAAAAGACTGTTTTGTCCCTAAAGAAGGCAAAAATGGACTCTGACAGCTTTTCGCAAAACACAGTTTTGAGGGGTCAAACGGATTCCAAAATTCCTGAAATCACTTCTATTCTGTAAAATACAGATCCAAAAAAATGACACATTTTACAGAAGTGAAAAATACATTCTGGATCTCCAAAACTAAGCGTTTCAAAATCGGGATAATTTGGGAAATCGCTGGACCCGAAATTTCAAAATCCGAAAAAGCTGTTTTCATAAAACGCTTAAAAACCAGAACAAATCAACTCGGATCGAGCTGAAATTTGGTCTACAGACAGTTAACACTCCAAAGTAGAGAATAGAACAATAATTTTTAGAAAACTCACGAAAAATCCACATGCGATGATGAGTGCACGATCGGGTAAAAATTAGGGTTTTGGTTCAGTGCACTATTCATCCCTTTGAATCCACTAATGCATTTACACATTAAATCACATGAACTAACAGTCCTAAATTACACCTAAACTACTGCTAAACTACAGAAAATGATAACAATTAAACTACATTATAAAATCTAAGAGATAACCTAACCTAAACTCACTAATACCCTAAATAAGATATCTAAATGAATATACACTCTAATTAAACATAATGTATAATGTCTAATATCACTAACTAGATTAACTATCTATTCTAATATTAATTCTAACATACTAAAACAACTACTAACTTACGGTTAGTCTAACTAGTTAAGATTACTCACTAACTAAATTAAACACTAACTATGTTAATTAACTGTCTAGGGTTAGTCGACTAACTATAGTTAGTTAGGGCTAATTAAGGGTAGGGGTTTAACTAGGATAGGGGTAGTAATTAACTACGGTTAGGGGTAACTAACTATCTAAGATGAGTCTAACTAACTATGGTTAGGTATTAACTAAGGATATAACTAGGGCTAACTAATTAACTAGACTAAGGTTGGGGTTTAGCTAGGGTATTTGGGTTCTAACTAAGGTCAACTAGGATTCGGTTAGGGTTAGTAGCATTAACTAACTATGGTTAATTAGGATTAGCTAGGGGCGGTTTTAGAATAATGCTTGAACAGGGTCCACGCCACCTTAGGGTTACTTCCTAACTAACTAAGGTAGAGTTAACTAACTATGGGTAGGTACCTAGGGTTAGTTAGTATTAACTAGAGTTAGACTAATTAAAGGGAATTAGGGTGGCGATTTTGAATAAGGCATTGACTACACGCCACTCTAAATTAGGCTAATAACTAATTGGTATTTCCTAATACACTAAAGTAAACCTAAATTAATTCCTAAATTAAATATACACTAGAATTAGCACCTACCTAAATAGACCTACACGATTTTTACAAACCTAATTTAATTCAATAAATCCTAACCTAATTAATGCTAAGTCAAAAACTAGGAAAGAATAAATGGGGCTAATAAATATGAGAAACATGATTTTGGTAGGGGCCAACTCCTCTATTCTTTATTACCTTAATTGCACATGGGGAAGGCTCATCTTCAAAAATCATCCAACCCATTTGACTCATACGTTTTCAATCCTTTTCTTTAAAAGCAATAAACTCTTTTGAAAACGTTTCCCAAAGCATCACACGAATTTCTTTGGGTTCCCTTCCTTGAAAGCATTAAAGTCCTTAAATGAAAATAAAGCATTTCAACCCTTTCCCAAAACACAAAACACGTTTTTGGATTAGCTTTGAATGCACATTTCAAATTTCCAATCTTTTCCTAAAACATGTAGCCATATTTAGCATGACCTTTGGAATTCCAAAGGGTTTCTAAAATTCGTGTAACCTTCTTTAAAAGGCCCTTTGGAATTCCAAAGGGTTTCCAACTTTGAAAATGTAACTCATTTATGGTTGGGTTGGAAAAGATAACCTCCTTAAGTGCTATCCACGAATTGGGAGGAGGTGTATTCATACCAAAAACGAATTTCTAAACAATGACTCAATTGCCCTTCTAAATTTCAACTCCATCTAATTATTTTACTATGCTAAACTACAATTAATCTAACTAACCTAACATATATACAAATCAAACAAAGGGTATGCATAAGAAATCATGAATTTGGAAAGTCTATTGAATTAAACACTACACAAAAATCAAAATACTAAACTAATGCTAAATTAACTAAAATGAAAATCGAGAATTGTAATTACTCTAACCTATGACTTAAAGCTAAAATCAAATATGAAATACCTACTTCACGAATTGAAAGAAATCTAACTATATTAATTACTACACGCAAATCACAATACTAAGTTAATGCTACTCTAAAAACGATATTAGCAATTCTATCTAATTTAATTCCTACACACAATTCGAACTTACTCAATTAATGCTAAATTACCTAAAACGAAATACATTGCACCTAGACATTTTAATTCTAATTTCCTAAAACCTAATGACCTAATAACTGAAACATGCAACCTAGCTGGCCCTCTAATGGCCGCCCTACCTATGGAGAAGATGACTACATTTACACCTAAGACAGAAACGAAAATGGAAACTCATGAAAAATACAAAAAATAAATTCTAATTAACCTATGACTAACCTAACTATCAAAACATATCAACAATGAATCTAACAAGCTGCTACCTACAGAAATTTAAACTAAAAACGAATTGCACAAGACATTACATGAAATCTACATCAAATTACAAACTAAATATCTAAACTAATAACATACTCTAATAAAAAACTACATGCTATTACATTAACACACGATTAAACATGAACTTTTTAAAATTGTAAAACACTAAGACTTATCTAATTAACATGCTGGAACCTAATTCAAAACATAAAAACGCTAAACCATACTACACTACAATCGATCATTCTAAAAACACAAACTGAAATTCTTAAACACAAAATCGATGCTAAAACTATAACTACATGATTCTACCTGGCCAATTAACTAAATAAAATTAGTTTAACAAACCATACAGCTACAAAAAATGCTACAACTAACAGAATTTAATCGAACTAAGTTATATGCTTTACCTAAGACGATATTCACATGAAACAAATTAAATCAAAAGGGATTAAATGAAATTAACGAATAAATTATCTAGAAAATCTAATGCTGGTAAGAACATATTCAGACCTAATTCCTAATGGCAGATTAATGGAATAAACATGCAGCACACAACCGAAAATGACAGTCACACACATATACATAAAAGAATCCAACGCTGGAATAAAAATATGATTTTAAATAACACAAAACATAAACATTCTACATGCTGGTTTATGCATGACATTTTCTACACTAAGGCTGGACGAAAATACAGAAAAACACCGCAAACATCACGCACACACATGATAGGTTTTAACTAGAAGAAAGGGATGGGAAGACCTACCTCTAAGGCGATCCGAAGACTGAGGGGAAGAAGAAGAGCGGACTTTGCTTGACTCCATGCCACGAGGAACCTTGGTGATGCTGTCTAATCCTTTTGTTGTCTTCTTTGCAGGGATTCGCAAGTGGCAATGCTCCGGGGTTCAGGGTCGGCCGACCATGGAGGAGCGGGACCTCCACCATGATGGATACACTCCAACTGCAGCTGCAAATAAAAAAAACAAAAGTTAGTTTCAGCAGGGTGATAAGCAAGACAAGATCTGAAAAGAGAAGAAGGGGAGAAGAAGATGGCATCTCCATTGATTCAGCATGGCTTCCATAGCCAACCATGGATGAGGAAGAAGGTGGATGAGAGGGGCGGCTGGGTGGAAGGGGAGTTGAGCTAGAATCGTGCCCCTAGGGCACGAAAATCAAAGCAAAGACAAGAGCATCAATGGGCACCCCTCTCCTTTTAGACGATTTGGCTTGTTTGGGTTTATTTTCAAAAACAGTGTTAAAAACAAAAGAATTGTTGGGCGCCTTTTTCTGGACAGGGTTTTCAGAAAATGTTTTATGAAAATGTGAATGGGTTGGAGCTGGGTTGAATCCATGTATTTTGACCCAAATCCAGGATCCAAATGGGCGTCTGGATCCAAATCTTCTAAATCGGCTCCGAGATTTGACCCGTTACACTATAAATGCATTAATTCCTTCGTTTTAACTTCGAATTCGATGAAATTCGAACCAGAGCTCTATAATATCATTAAGCACCTAAGTGTATGCTCTTAACCTATAGATGATGCATTTATTCAGTGAAATTGTATTAATAAAATGTGATATTTATGCATCATCATAGTTGAACCTAGTAGGTAGTTAAACCTTTGTAAAATCCGAGTTAACCCTAATCGTGTCCTATTAACCCTTAATTCATTAGTTACTTTAGTTAGATTAATTAATCCTAACCATACTGCTAATCTTAGATAGTTAGTTAGAGTAGTTAGTGGCTAACCCTAGTTGTAGTATTAGGTTAATGGTTGTTTTAGTAGGTTAGAATTAACACTAGATTAATTAGTTAATTAGTTAATTCAATTAGATAGAGTATATTAGATTTAGTTAGACATGTAATGCAGTTAGGTAGTTTAGACTTAGAATTAGTGAGTTAGTGAGTTTATGTTAATTTAGGTTTAACAAGTAGTTTAGATTAGACTTAATGTTAGTTGTTTATGTAATTTATTAGATTTTAGATATGTAGTTTAATTGTTATTATTTTTTGTAGTTTAGCAGTAGCTTAGGTGTAATTTAGGACTGTTAGTTCATGTGATTTAATGTATAAATGCATTAGTGGATTCAAAGAGATGAATAGTGAACTGAACCAAAACCCTAATTTTTACCCGATCGTGCACTAGTCATCGAATGTGGATTCTTCTCGAATTTCCTGAAAATTATTTTTCTATTTACTTTATTGGTGTGTTAACTGTCTTCAGACCAAATTTCAGCTCGATCCGAGTTGATTTGGTCTATGTTTTAAGCGTATTATGAAAACAGCTTTTTCGGATTTTGAAATTTCGGGTCCAGCGATTTCCCAGATTATCCCGATTTTGAAACGCTTAGTTCTGGAGATCCAGAATGTATTTTTCACTTCTGTAAAATGTGTCAGTTTATTGGATCTGTCTTTTATAGAATAGAAGTGATTTGATGAATTTTGGAATTCGTTTGACCCCTCAAACAGTCGTTTTGCAAAAAGCTGTTAGAGTCCACATTTGCCTTCTTTAGGGACAAAATAGTCTTTTAACCATTTGTCTGATTTAGTGTAGTTTTCGGGTTTTCTAGCATTTTAGTCCATAGATTAGTATTATTTAGAGTAATTAGAGTTGTTGTTCTTAATTAGTTCAGTTAGATAGTGTAATTTTAGTTTTATTTATTTGTTTAAGTTAATTTAATTCCTGACTCAGTTTAGAACTAGTTATAGATGTAATTTAGGTTAATTCTTGATTTAGTTACTGACTTTGTGTTTTTATTATGTAGGTTGTTAAGTTAGAACAGGTTCACAGATGTAATTCAATTGTGATGTGCGACTGCACTTGTTATAAAAAGACAGAAATGCCCCTGGAGACCTGCAGAAGACTTAGCCTCCTATTGTAGTTTTATTTTCATAGTTTATATTGTCGTCAAGATGAAGACGAATTATGCGAGCTAGATCTCCGGGGCCAAAGAAGATTTGGATCATCTCCTAGATGAAGGAGTTTGTGAAGGATCCTTCCAGGGAAAGTTCAGATCACCGTCGAGATGAAGGCGAGTGTGATGGACCTACCGACAAACCCTAAAAGATATTTGATTTCTGCTATCATCTAAAGAATTTTGACCAATGAACCTATATCATCAAGCTTAACTCCTGAGAAAAACAAGGATCGGAACATCTCCAAGATGAAGGAGTTTGTGATGTACCCTTCCTCTGAAAAAGAGGGAAAAAGTCAGGACATCTCCAAAATGAAGGATGATGTAAAAACCCAAGAAAGCTCCATGACTCAAGAAAGTGCAAAAAGATCATCATGGGAAATGCCCAGGATATCAGATTGCCCGAAATTGCCAAGAATCATCTTTTTCTATGTGAAATTCATTTATCAATATCTTTTCACTCAATTGCTTTTATGAAGCTAAGAATATTCCCTCTCTTTTCATATCAAGGAAATTGATATCTTCCTTAAAGAAGCTCAACAACAACAAATTTGAATTTGACTCTTGATTCTACAGAGTTAGCCCAATTGGAGCTAATACTCTAGCTAGAAAGAGGTGATATTTTCATGCACAATTCAATCATTTTTTAGATCAACTACAATTTTTGGCATCTTATTGGCAATACTTTCTCATTATCCCAAAATGAAGTATGAACTTGATGTTCGTTTTGACGTATCCTGACGTCATCCCTCCTTAGGACTGAAAAGTCCTTTCCTTCCGTCTAATCTGAGCGCTCTCAGATTCGCACACTTCCCTGTGTTCCCCACTGTCCCACCATGGACAGTTCCCGCTCAGGATAAGGGTTAAACCTGAACTTTTTGCAAAAGGTCTGTTATTGTCAAAAGCTATTTTTAGTCTCAGCAATGAGGCGCCCAAGAACAACCCCTTTTCAAGCTTTAGGGACCCTCATTTTCATCCTTTTGCAAAACCCCTCTCAGACTTGTTGTGCAAAGTCTAGAGGTCCCATCACAGTTTTCCTCGCTCCTCGAGGATGCTGTATCCATTCAGGCTAAGGATTAAACCTGTTACCTCGCTCCTCGACGTATCACCCAAAACCTTCTGCGAGAGGTCGTCTGTTTTTAGAAAGCTGATTTAGTCTCAGCAATGAGACGCCCCAGATCATCCCCTTTTCAAGCTTTAGGGAATCTCTTATTTTTCTCTTCTCGCAAACCCCTTATGGATTTGTTCGTCCAAATTCCGAAGGTCCCATCATGGTTTCTTCATCCAAGGATTTCGTATGGTTGCCCCTTTCAGGTTAAGGGTTAAGCTTGAGCCTCGTTCCATGAGGTATCTTTCCGTTCAGGTTAGGGTTAAACCTGAGTCTCATTTTCGACTAGATATCCTTTCTAGTCCTTCCACGGTTTCTTCATTTGAGAACTTTGTGCGATTTTCCCCCACTCAGGACAAGGGTTAAACTTGAATCTCACTTTTGCGATGCATTTGTTGTCCCATCACGGCTTCCTCGTTCGAGGATTCTGTATGGTCGTCCCTTTCAGGATAAGGGTTAAGCCTGAACCTCGTGCCTCGAGGTATTTTTCCTTTTTCAGGTTTGGGTTAAACCTGAGTCTTGTTTCAACGAGGTGTTTTCCTCCAGTCCCATCGTGGTTCTTCCCATCGAGGAATCCATGCTCTATATATCCATCCATGAAAGGATCATGCTAGAGTTTCATCTCACGAAGCATTTCTCTCAGAAATGTCTCATCAAGGTCCTCACATATTCCTTTCCCCATTCAGGTTATCTTGAGATATCTTCGTCCCATCCAGGTTAAGGGCTAAACCTGAGTAATTCCAAAAGGCTGATCTTATCTCACTCATGAGACCTGATCGAAATGCTTATTTTTCATCATTTCGAGATCTTCATCCAAAGTCCCATCACGATTTCCTCATTCCTATCATTCAGTCATATCATTGTCGAGGATTTCGTCCCCCCCCCCAGGACCATTCTGGATAAAGGTGTTAAGCCTAAAAAGCCACACTTTCAAAATAATTCTTCCACACCCAGCTCAGGTCTGCTGACTGGGGCATTTTTCAAAATTTGGAGTGTTTCTTTGCCACTAAGCTCGACTTTCAACCGGCTTAGTAGCAAAGAGGGGCATCTGTGAACACCCCAAATTTTTTAAAATGTGGTAAATATTCTCTTTTTGGCCTTTGACCCCATTTTCTGAGTAATTGAGTCAGTAAATCTAAATACCAGTTTGTTTCTCAAAGTTTTATTGAAATTAAATTCATTTTATATATCAGACTCAATTTCGGATCCGGATCCATTATCAAAATTCAAATCTGAGCTTCGCTATCCAATTTTTTAAAAACCAAATTCTCAAAATTACCAAAATAACCTTCTGAAAGGCTCAGACAGTTCATCCTGTATCCGTTTGGATCCATCGAGTTGTATTTCTCAATTCGAGGTTTAAAACTCGAATATTTTCTCAAAACTTGGGTCCAAACCCATTTTTGAAGAAATTTTTTCTCAAAATAGCTTTTAAATTCTCAAAAAAATTCCCTTTTGTAAATATTTTGCAAAAAACACAAAAAAAAATTAGTGTTTAATCTTTGTTTCTCGTAAAATCTTAGATTTGTATTCCAAAAATACAAAAAAATGGAAAAAAAAAATCAGGAACTATGTTGTTCAAAATTCTTTTTGAAACTTGTTTTTTGGCTAAAACTCTTTAAAACCACTTTTTTGAAAATCTTTAAAAAGAGGACCGGCCTTTTGAAAATTTTTATAAGAAGACCCCCTTAACAAAAGTCGGGTTTAGGGTTACGAAAACCCTTTCTTCTGCTGCCCTCCTTCCAGAAGAATCTTCCCCATCGTCGACCTTCGTTCCCTCCATTACTACCATTGGATCAACCTCCTGCTTCATCCCGAACCCTCCATCGTCGATCGCCCGAGCTCCTCCTCCTTCGTTCATCACCAAACAAACCTCCATCTTCTGCCCATCCCAAACCTTCCATCGCCAACGGCCGACGCCATGTGCGAAACCCCCATGTGCGAAAACTCCTTCTCGCACGCCTCCACCATCACCCTCTGGAAGCATCCATGGCCTCCACCCTCCGATCCTCTTCTTTCCTCGATCAATCAACCCTCTGCCCTCCATCACAAACAACCTCCCAGACCTTCATCCACCTTCCGATCATGCTCCTTCCTCCCTTATCCGTCAATCTCCAACCAACCTCCTTCTCGACGCTTCCTCCTTCTCGACGCTTCCTCCCTCTCTACATAAACAAAGCAAGGGAAAGTGAAAGAGAGGTTGATTCGCATATTCCCCAGGCTCCTTTCGATTATCACCCATCAAGTTGAGGCATCCTTAGTTGGCCAAAGGGGTAATCTCCATCATCCGACGCCCTCAGAGATCCGAGAAGCAAAAGCCTCAATCGCGCCCCTACATCCGACCGTAATCTTCCGATTGCTTCTCTTTTGGGAAGATCAACACCCATCACCAACTCAGCACCTTCCGAACAAGGCGAGTCATCTTCTCTGGTTATTACTCCTTCATAATAGTGTCATTTACTGAATATTGCCCATTTGCTTATGTCTTTCTTTCTTTTTTTTATCTTTTTTTTTTTACTTCTCCTCGCTATCTTGGATTTTCCTTTCAAATCTTCTGGTTCACCCTCTTTTTAGAGCACCACGGTAGCACTGGTTTGCTTTCAGCAAAACCAATCTATCTTTTGTGCGATAGCAATGGGATAACCACATCCCCACACCATTTTGCTCTTTTTTTTTTTTTTTTCTCTCTTTTCTTGTATGCATTTATTTTTCTCTTTATGCTGCTATTATTGGGTTCACTTGTCGGATTCAATGATCCGACAGGGTTAATCTGAATTCCAGCCAAAATTTTGCTATTAGAATTCACATTTCTCTTTGATTTTTATATTTTCTATAGAATCCCTGTTTAAATGTTTGGGTCTCTTGCCCTCGTTGGCCCTGACGCTTCGACTTCAATATCACCGAGCACAGTGTAAATTTGATATTCCTTATATCCCAAGTGCTTCATGTAATTTTATATTCATGCTTCGTATTGCGGTAGACTGCCATTTATTTTCATCCAGGTAATCTTATCTATCTATTTTCATTCGGTTTTATTTTATTTATTTATTTATTTTTTAGCACTGTTGCTTCACATCTAGAAATCCTTTTCTTTTGATATATCGGATTCGTTTAATTCAGACCTCGTGTTCATGTCTTGCCTGTATTCTATCGAGCTCATCTGACTCGCCACTGCACTTTGATAACTAGCATCTTGCGCAAGGCCACCCTGGACTTTGGCTGGGAAATATTTAATGTTATCCATGTGTGGCGGCTGCCATTATTCCAAGACAAGAAGTAACGATATCGGTGCCGAGAGAGGCAGAAATGGGTTTAGCAGAGATAGGGATGTAATCAATGGTCATACAGGAAAGGATTTGGAGCCACATCTTTTCAAGTTATGTTTGCAGATTAGCAGTGCTATGGTTGGGGGAAATAAAGATGCCTCTGCTTCTGTCCAAATGATAAAAACTTCTTGGTTTTTCATCCAATGTTTCGTTGAAAGATCACAACAGGTCATACCATGCGTTTTTTTTTTTTGGGATGTCATTGTTAAGTGCATTCCTTTTATCTTACGGTTTGCATGTATTATATGTTTAAAAAGGGGAAAATCCATTTGTGAAAATCCGACCTTGTTGTATGGTATTCATCTGCTTTAATGTAGTCCAGCAGATTCAGAAGTTATTAACTCTTCCTCTGTACAGGAAATATGGGTCTAGACATAGATCATGTCGTAATCCCTCATGATGCCTCTATGCAGAGATTTTCATGTTTAGACTTGCCAGCAGATGAAGGGTTATGTTCCAGCCCATTTCCTTCATATAATACATAGTTTATGCAAAAACCCTTTGTTTCTTCTATACTCCCTTTGGAAATGTTGGCTGCAGCAGTGCTTCTGTTGTCCACGAACAGGCTAGTTTTGCAGAGTTGCAACAGTGCTTTCGTTGCCCACAGTCGATTAGCTTTGCGTGGTTGTAACAGTGACGTCGTGACATCCCAACTAGACAGGTAATGGTCCTGGAAATGGAAGTTGTCTTGTTCATAAGAGCCTGTTCAAAGATATAGGTAAAGTATTATCCGTCTTCATTATTGGTATTCTTGAAGTTGGTTCTCGATGGTATATCATCTAACGATCTTCTGCAAGAATTCATGGCCTTCTAGATGCAAACTGAATAAAGAGTTGCCTATAGACTACCTCTGGAAGTCACCTTTGGAGTTTGTTAAAGCTGGATGGTCCCATGTTTGAAATTGTATCATCTGAAGCTATATTGGTTGCATTTCCATCATTTGTCACAGTCCCCTATATGTTATATTCACTTTACAATCTTCACTCATTTATATTTTTCACCATGAGGCTCTCAGTTCTACTGTATGAACATGCACAAGTACCTATGCCACAAGATGTCATTTTATAGCAGCTCATTAACTCCTGCTGCTACTATGTTGTTTGCAGTAATCGGAGTATACATTCTTTCCTGCAAACTTGTGCGTCAGGTATTTATGTGACTAATAGTATTTCAGTTGAACTATATTCTGGTTTATTGTTCAATACATGCCTTATATTGCCTGTTTCACTTCCATTCACAATAGTAGATTCGCTTCACATTTTTTTTGTCTTACCAGCAATGATGTTGAGTTTGGTAAGTCATCTATGATATATGCGCTGCAAATATATTTGATTAATTTTTCAAAACCATTTCTAACTCTGTTAAGGAGTGCATATCAGCTGGATAAGTAGGATATCTGCCATCATGTTGGGCATACCCATTTTCAGATAAATATATATATGTATACTTTTTTTTTCTTTAGAGGCTTTGTACTTGAATCGTTTCTGTGCTTAGAAGATTTTTTTTCTTCTTTCATGCTTAAGATTGCTATAATGTAACAAGAGTGTCATGTTGGAATCAAACGGCCTTAGTCTCGGTTTCAGTTGCTTCGTTTTCTCCAACAGCATTCATTATGAGCTTAAGCCATCCCATCTCAGCCGATAGTGCCTCTCATAGCATTATGTGTCACCATTGCTTTTTTTTTTTATTACTATCAGCTCTTCCCCCACGTTCATTGTATAAGCATATACATAGCATCCTCTTTACTAATCAGTTCATTGTCTCACCATACTCACCTTCTACCATTAAGGATGAAAATGCTCCCTAGGCATTTTTCAAATGTTCAGTAAAGTTAGCCCCCATGAATCAGCAAGCATGCATTCATTTAGCTATTGACCTTTCTTTGGAAAAACTGTCTAGAGAAAACACGGCACTGTTGTGCTGAAATACGAGGCAAAAGTGAGGTTAATTCAGTCTGGTCTTATGTCGGATATTAAGTCCAACATTGAATCTGATGATAATGAGCATGAACTACCTATGGCTAAATGTCTCTAAACATGCTGGGAGCAAGGAGCCAAACCTGGCAAACTGATTCCATTCTGGTGGATCAGGATAAGAGAGCAAACACAGCAATGTTGTATGACCAGTATCACTCTGCTGAAGGTGACATTGAGCACGAGTGTCTGGGGGTTTCCAGCCCTTCATTGCTGCGTCTACTGTGGCAGCGTTTACTCCTGTATGCCCATTAATAGTCATCCTCATGTCATTGCCCAACCTGCTGTAATTTCTAATTGTAGTTGTCAACAGTACCCTGCTGTCAGCCCATTTAGCAGTGTTCAGCCACTCCCTCCTTTCTAACTCCTGCACACCAGTTATTTTATTCATACATCTGCGGAATCACTATGCAGGGGCATAGTATGTCATTCACCATACAGTAAATAACTGTGTAAATGCGCATTTCATCATTCATTTAAGGCAAGTTTCGAATGCCTTCCCATATATAGGTTCTCATTGATTTCAGATATTACATATATATATACAGATATATATACATATATACATGTATATATATGCATATATATATATATATATATATATATATGTATACCCATATGTCCTCACAGGTTATGTATATATGCACATATGTCATCATAAGCATGATCACTTGTAGGTACGAGTATAGGCAGTTTTAATGGATCTCTCTATGCTTTGTATTTCCATCATATCATGCTAACTCATTTTCTTTTGCAGGAAACTCATAGGAATTGCTATTTCCTTCCCTAGAATTAGAAACTCCTGTGATTTTGAGTTAAACTCAATGTTGTAATAAGCTAGATATCAATGAAAACTCTATATTTCCTATTTTAGGTAGAATGAATGAGCATTGTAAAAATCATGAATTGCTTGTTTTCATACATTTTTTCTTTATTCTCACAAATGGCAACACGAATGGCACGGGCACCATTTCGTAAGAGGTAATTAATCCTAAGTTGATGATTTACATCAATGGCCATAGTCAGGATGTAAACAAAACTTAGGATTTTTATCTTTTATAAAATAACACTAGATCCACACTCATCATATTTTCCTTAAATATTTTCTTCTTTTATCAGAATTTAACTTAAAATTAACTCAAAATATATACCAATGGCCATAGTCAGGGTATATTGAGAGTTCATTTCATTTTAAATTCTATAAAAGCACCAAATGTATTTTATTCTTCTCTTGAATTTAAATATAGATTATTATATAATACATTCAATGACCATAGTCGAGGATGTATTATATCTTCAATCTTATTTTAATTCATTTAAAGAATAGAATAGCTTTTCAAATCCAATTTCAAATCCTTTAAATTCATTCATCATATAGGATAGAATTGCATCATATTTTCAAAATTCTTTTTCAAAAATCCAAGTAATATTGAATATCTCTCTTCAATTTCTACTTCATCAAATTCTATCTCATCTTCAGAGTCCAATTTGACTTTGAAAATTCAAATTCATTTTATATTTAAAAACTCCATTCAATTTCAAAGTTCAATTTAACTTTGAGATTTCTTTCATCTTCTAAAATCCAAATTCAAAACTTCAAAATTCAAGGTCTAATTTAACTTTGAAATTCATTTTTGTATATTCAAGATTCAAATTCTAAATTTCATTTTCCAAGTTCAATTCAAACTTGGAAGTTCTTGATTCATCTTCTAAATTCCAAAATTCAAGTTTTCAAGTTCAAAGTCTAATTTGACTTTGAAATTCACTTATATGTTCAGAATTCAAAATCTCAATTCAAAATTCCAAGGATAGATCCTAATCTCAACTTGGATCCAGATTTCTAAGTATAAATCTCCACTCTTTATAGATCCAAAATCCATTCTAGGATCCAGAACCGGATTCTACTCTGGATCTCAGGCATCAGATCCACTCCCTTTCAGGATCCAGAACTCAACTTCCATCTTGGATCTCAGACTTCAGATCCAAATCCATTTTAGGACCCAGAATCCAATTCTACTTTGGATCTCAGACTTCAGATCCAAATCTATTTTAGGATCCAGAACCCAATTTCATCTTGGATCTCAGACTTCAGATCCAAATCCATTTTAGGATCCAGAAATCCAATTCCACTTTGGATCTCAGACTTCAGATCCAAACCCATTTTAGGATCCAGAATCCAATTCCACTTTGGATCTCGGACTTCAGATCCAAACCCATTTTAGGATCCAGAATTCAATTCCGTCTTGGGTCTCAGATCCAAAATCCGTTTCAAATTTTGGATCCAATTCAGAGTTCAGATCCAAAGATCCAGACTGTGGATTCGAATTCCATCTTGAAATACAGACTTCAAATCAAGTTCTATTTTCAATTTCAACTTTCAAAACCAATTCCACTTCATTTCCAGATTTCAAATCTAAATCCACTTGCAAATCATATCTGGATTTCTTAAATTTGTTTCTATATCATTTGGATTTCTCAGATCCATTCTAAAATTCAAACTTCAAAATCTAAAATTCAATCCCATCTCAAGTATTCATTTCCTTTCCTAAATTCAAGATCAAATTCAAAGTCCATTTCCGACTATGAAACTTCATTTTTCTTTCATTTCAAAGCTCCAAATTATTCTTTCTCAAAGTCAAGATTTATTTTTCCAACCCTGATTTACTTCAAAGACTTAGAACTTCTCTGATCTATCTCAAGTTCTAAAGTTAGATTCAATCATTTCTTCACTCCTTTACCAAGTTCATCTCAGAATACTTAGAAATTTCCAAATCAATTTTCGAAAAGAGCATACATCCTTGCATTGCACAAGCATGATTCTTTGTGCATTTAGATCTTTAGGATAAATTCTTAGATAATATTTAGGCAAAGCAAAAGGCATAGATTCGATCCTTGGTTCGATTACCCCTAGTAAAGGCCCCAGGAACGGTCGAACCTCGTACCGACGAGCGAATCCCGTCTCTCCATCTTTTCCCGCAAATTTTTCAAAACGGAGGCGAGTTAGATTTCTAAATATTTTTCAAATTAAGGTCAAGTGAGACCGCGCAAAAGAGTTCATCTTCTCTCTTTCTTTCTTTCTTTTCTCTTCTCTCTTTCTCTTTTTTTTTCTTTTATTTTTCTCCCTTCAAAAAGGAGGAAAATAGAGGTCAGAAAAGGAAAAGAGAAGGAAGAGAGAGAAAGATACGAGAGAGAAAAAATTTTGTGATGATCACATGTACCTAAGCACATGATATGCTCGTGAGTATCTCTAATGATGTGTTGTGTGCTGCAATTTAATCGAGTCACTGTTTTACAGTTTATCTGACAAAACTGGTTTTGGTATTGACGAGCACAATCATCAGAGTGAGGATGATTTTCTCTAACTACCTATTTGTCACAGTCTACAACAAGCAGAGAACAACTATTTCCCACATGCATCACTTGAAGACTTTGCATCTTCACTTTAGCCTATCAACATGGTCACCTTTGCTACAACTCTTGACTCACTGATCTTCCCTCTCTCGCCTTCCCATTCCCATGCCCAGAGCATCCTTTTGCTGAACCGGCCCCCAACTTTGCTCTGCTATATTTTGATGATGGTATTGAGATCTTGTACAGATTGCTGCTTTAGAGGGTACAAACCAAAAATTCTCCCATTCTGGGAAACCTGAACAGAGTGTTTTTTTTTTTTCTAAATCAGGTATCAATGCTCATTTACCCAGTGTTAGTAATCCCATAAATCTTCCTGCAAAAACAAACATTTGTTATCATGGTTGGGTAATAAGAAAGGAGGTGAGTTCTATATGCATTTCCAGATCATCTTGATATAGATAAATATCATTTATTGATGTCCCTTTACTAGAAACGAATTTCACAAACCCACTGTAGGTGTGCCTGACTGGCGCAGACCCTCTCATATCACACGGTAAAGGGTTTATACTGAAAAATCTCACTTAGACTGAAAAATCACCCATAGGTTATTTCATAGTGTGAACCTAATGACAACAGTTTCACCGATACAAGAGTAATCATAAGAAAAACAAACAAACATCATGCTTGGTATTTCTTAAGATGGATACTACATCTGCGACTTTATCAACACGTTAATGAGGGATCATACCTCTTTTGCAGGGGAAGAGGATGCGGCTGGTGGATGGATGCTACAACAATATGGGGTGATGGTAATATCAATAAAACTTCTGAATTGAAAAGAACAGACATTCATTAAACATTATTATGATATCATAATATTGAAAGAAGAAAAAAAAAGGGAAAAAAAAAAGAAAAAAAAATGATTAGATTGTGACACTCCCTTTTGCGTAACCTATGATGCCCAGCATCACAGTCCCAGACCACTGATTTACGAGGATGAATGTAAGTTCCTCCAGTATGGAGAGGTTGAATAGTCACAGGATTAAGAATCTTGTCTTATGATGCCTAAACCTCATCCATGTAGTGTGCAGTCAGACACGGATATGTAACATTTTGATAGGATGTCCATACATTTGTTATCAAACTGTCCCTATCAAGGAGTTTATCCAAATCCTTCACAGAGCTTCTCTTTTCTTACTAAAAAATTGTTAGGTAATCTGCCTTCACAATATTGGTTGATACCATCTTGGATTTTTGGCTGAAGATTATTTCCAGATATTATGAAACCAACATGTTCAACAAGAGAAAATGGATAATCATATACAATGATCATCTATACAAAACCGACTCTGCTTTGGATCAAACTTGATATCCCTTATAATCTCAGAGGGTTTTGGGTGTTGAAAGGTGAATCAGTAAAGCAAACAATAAATCAACTTACCAGATGACTTCTGCAAATTAATCTCAGGAATAACCGTTAAGGTAACTGGGAGATACATGGTCATCTTCCCTGAGTGTCCCATTGGCAGGTAAGTGGGGAGGTGAGACTTCTCAATTGATATGCTGGTCTATTGAGCGAACTCAACCATTTGCTCACCTTCAGCATCAAGGGCGTAGCAGCAATAGTACTAATAACGTCACAGACTACCGGGAATGAATCTGTAGTCGCTGTTGGGGACTTAACTTCCTTCCTCCGACCAGAGGGGAAGGGGGCTAAAAAAAAAAAATGAGGGCGGGAACGGAAGAGGGAACATAAGAGGGATTCAGGTGTAGAGGTGAAATACGATGGATAGAATAGAGGTGCAGGATCCATCTGAATCATATGAGTAAACTGCAGTGAATCTCATCATGAATTACATTCGATTCATGGTGGGATATGAGCGTATTAAGCTTGCACCTTCACCAAATGCCGAGGCCTATATTAACATGGCTAACATGATGCAAAAATGAACACATCAAATGCTGATGATGGTGCTATATAAAAAAAAAACAAAAAACAAAATGGGGAATCAAAGGCGAATTTGCGAACAAAGCGAAATTAGGAAATCAGACAGATATGTAATGGACAATTGAAAAGTAAATGAAAATTATATATAAACAGATATTCTCAACATACGACAATCAGAGAGAAATTCAGAAAAATCATAGGAGAGGAGAGATACAATGTTGGAATTGATTCATCCCATCAATTTTGCCAAATGTAGGTCGATACTGCTATATGCAGATCGGCCTTACATATATGGCTGATGATTTTAACCAATGTAGGGTATTTCAAAGATTGATGGAGAATGGAAAGAAGTGGGAGAGAACGTCCCTACCTGATGGCTAGGCTTCGACCGAAGGAAGAAGGAATCTCCTTTGGTGGTGTGAGGTCAACTTTTCCCTTCAATCGATCGAGAAAAGATTGTGATAAGAGGAGTGTGGGAACGGAGTTGATGGATGATAAAGCTCGTCGATGGATCTTTGGCGAATGATGGAAGTCCCTCAAAGAAGATCGATGCCCTTCCTTCCCCTCCTGTGTGTGTTCTTATAGGAGAGCAAACGAAGGCTCGAGAAGGGTGAGGCCGTTGAGGATGAGCGGAGGAGGGAGAGGGTAGGCGATGAAGGGTTCTGGAAGGAGGTTGCGATGGGAAGAACCCAGAAGGGGAAGGATCAGGAAGGAAGGTCGAGCGAGAAAAAACGGGAGTAGGGGGACCGAGACAGAGAGCGAGACTATAAGGGAAAACGAGACAGAGAGACACAATCAAGACAATTGCGATTTTTCGAAAGGAGGATTTTCTAGCTTTTCAACACGAAGTTTCAAAACTAAAAAGTTTTTGTACTTCCCTTTAACATTTTTGCTTGTTTTCTTGGTATCTTCTATTTTTTTTTTTAATAAAATTCTAAAAAACTAGGCGAAAACAAAAGTATTTTTGTATTTTTGAGAAATATTCACAAGAAGAGGAGCTTTCTGAGAATTTGGATTAGATTTCTTCAGAAAATGAGTTTGGATTCAAAATTTGAGAAGATTTTCGAGTTTTTAACCTCGAATTTGAGGAATATCGAGCAATGAATCCAAACAGATGCCGGATGGACTTTCCGAGCTATTCCAAAAACTATTTTTGGTATTTTTATAATCTCTATTTGAAAGTTGGACAACGAGGCTCAGATTTGGATTTTGGCAATGGATCCGGATCCGAGATCGAGTCAGATATATAAAATGAATTTAATTCTAATAAAATCTGAGAAATAACTAGAATTTAGATTTAAAACTGACTCGATTCCTCAGAAAATGGGGTCAGGGGCAAAAAGGGAATATTTACAACATTTTGAAAATTTTGGGGTGTTCACAGATGCCCCTCTTTGCTACTAAGCCAGTTGAAAGCCGAGCTTAGTGCCAAAGAAATACTCCAAATTTTGAAAAATGCTCCAGTTAGCCAACCTAAACTGGGTGTGAATTATTTCGAAAACATGACTTTTCAGGCTTAAAACCTTATCCTGAATGGTTCTGTGGGGACGAAATCCTCGAAAATGATATGACTGAACAATAGAAATGAGGAAATCATGATGGGACTTTTGGATGAAGATCCCGAAATGATGAAAGATAAGCATTTTGATCAAGTCTCATGGGTGAGACAAGATCAACCTTTGGAATGACTCAGGTTTAGCCCTTAACCTGGATGGGACGAAGATATATCAAGACGATTTGGATGGGGAAAGGAATATAAGTGGACCTCGATGGGACATTTTTGAGAGAAATGCCTCGTGAGGTGAAACTCAAGTATGATCCTTTCCTAGACGAATGTACAGAGCATGGACTCCTTTGTGGGGGAAAGCCATGATGGGAACGGAAGGATTACCTTGTCGAAACGAGGCTCAAGTTTAACCCAAACCTGAACAGAAGATACCTCGTAGAACGAAGTTCAGGCTTCACCCTTATCCTGAAAGGGACGACTGTGAACACCCCAAATTTTTCAAAATGTTGTAAATATTCCCTTTTTGCACCTGACCCCATTTTCTGAGCAATTGAGTCAGTTTTTTTTAAAAATCTAAATCCCAGCTATCTCCTAGATTTTATTGAAATTAAGTTCATTTTTATACATCTGACTCAGTTTCGGATTCGGATCCATTTTCAAAATCCAAGTCAGAGCCTCGTTGTCCAACTTTCAAATTAAAATTATAAAAATACCAAAAAATAGTTTTGAATGGCTCGGACAGTCCATCGGGCATCCGTTTGGATTCATTGCTCTATATTTCTCAATTTGAGGTTCAAAACCCGAAAATCTTCTCAAATTTTTGAATTCAAACTCATTCTCTGAAGAAATCAAAACCCAAACTTTTAGAAAACCCTTAATTTGTAAATTCTTACCAAAAAAAAAATATAAAAAATAGTTTTTGTCCATCATATTTTCTTAGGTTTTTATTTCCAAAACAACAAAAAGAAAAAAAAATCATCAAAAAAACTGAGAAAAGAACAAAAAAAAAGAAAATAAAGAAAATTGCAAAAATGTGGTTTTCTAAAAACCCGTTTTAGAAAAGTGTTTTCTTTAGGAGACCCCTTTTTGGAAAATCTCGGAAAAGCCCCCCCGTAAAAAAAATCCCCTATCGCATGCCCTCTCATTCAAGAACCTTCTCTCTCCATGGCGATCTCCCCTCTCACAGACCCTTCCTCTGGAAGGTTCCCGATCGCACACCCTCATCCGCCATCTTCCATCAACATCCAACCGTCGATTGACAACTACCCATCCACACTCTCTTCCATTCATCTGCAACGAAATCCCTATTTGGAGGCTTCTTCTTTTTCTTTAAAAAGGGGCACACAGGGAAGAGGGGGGATCAGAGGTTTTTATCTCAGCACTGCGTTTTTATCCATTTTGGTTCTGAAGAAATCCGCTACATTCACAAAACGCCCCTCACCACCGGGCCCATTTTAATCTACCCATTATATCGGTTATTGGGGGGAGCTCAATCAGAGATCGATATTCCCCTACATCCAGTTTCTGCCTATCGCCCCATCCAATCGCCTTCGAGTACCAGAGTTCCGACAAAATCAGGTAAGAATTTTGTCCCCTCCTTCTTCTTCTACTTTGTTTCCCCTCCCATTTTCTTGTTGCATCTTCTCCAGTTCTTCACTGTTTTCCCCTTTTCATTATTTTTATCATTCATCAAAGGCAATCTTGTATCATTGGTCTGCCTATCGCAGTTTCAATGATACATACTGCTATAACGAAGTTGCCTCTAGCCCAATGGGTAATTTATTCGAGGCTACAACGAACTATGCATATATCATTTTTTTTTCCATATAAGTCTTTTGTTTAAACTCCTGATGTATTGTTTGAACATATCTGTCCTTTGTGTTGCATTTTATATTCCTTTTGTTGTTAGTTTATTTTAGTATCTCTGTTTCTGTTGTTGGCATTTCGATTAAGTTAAACTCCCTTTTCTCCATTGATTTACATATATATCATCATCTTTAGCATTTTTTTTTATTTATCCATGATTGTTATTGGATTAAACCGTGGATCTGCAAGCTTCCTAGCTTCAGATCAATCTTAAGATTTCATTTACCGCATTTTTTTTTGTTTGTTTGCCTTGGCTCTAATTATCGTCTCCTGTCTTTCCTTTCATAACTCATTGTCTCTTTAGTTAATTATGCAGTTACAATTTCTGCAATTACTTCATAGAACCGATGGTTGGTGGCTCCATTATTGTCATGTTGTATAAATTTTTTTTTTTTTTTTTTATCATTATTGCATCTGAATTTTTGTGTTTCCTTTCTGATTATCAGCTGCATCTGATCCTTGGTATGGTAGCATTTTGATCACCCTTAACTCTGTTTATTTCGATGGTATTTTTGCCTCACTATGGTTCACTATGTTCATGCCATCCCCCATGCGGAACCACCAGTTAATTGGCATTTATCCCTACTCGATATGATGTGTCGTGAAGCATTTTCCAACAGGAAAATGAGGGATGTTCCAAGCAAGTCATCAAAAGGAACTTGTTGTACCATGCCTCTATATTCTTTGATCTCTCGTTATGGCACAAGGATTCTATGGGTTTTCTCTAGGCTGTTTAATTCATTTACTTTTGTGGCTGGAATGTAAATCCATATCTTCTGCAATTTCGATCTTGTTATCTGCATTTTTTGGTGCCCAATTCCTTACAGGATGTCATACAACAGAATTTCTTTGTATTATTATGTTTTCATTTTTTTTTATGTGCTCTGTAGTTGTTAATATTTTGGACTTGTTTTATTTCTAGTGCTCTGGGCCTTGTTTATATATGTCAATAATGGCGGCCGCATGTTGTTAAGGCAAGTCAGATCACATCCCACTGTTGCACTGACCTCACTGCCACAGTAAATGCCCCTAAGCAGTTCAGTGGTGAGGAAATGTGGGAGGTCCTCGCTAATGGGGAATCAAATGGTCACCTAAGTCGGTTAGCCATTTCAGTTTCGAAGCGAACTAGGTCTATCTAAAAACTCGTGTGGTCTGAAAATTTCTTAATGAAGCAAGGTACAATTGAGGAATCTTGAATCACGTTCGATCCAGTCTGATCGATCGATTTTACTCCATAGAAGGTCCAGGCGATGAGACCCTATTCAAGACAATTGATTAAGTACTTGGCCTCCTTATTGCCTATATTTCCTGCATTTCTTCAATTTACTTTAATTCCAGTACTTTGATTAAAGGTATGTTGTTATTCTTGTAGCATAAAACCACCAGCAATATGTTCTCATTGTTTGGTTTTGTTTAAAATAGCACCTACACATTATGTTGTCATGAATCATTTGTACTGTACATACTCTGAAACCTTTGATCATCTAGGTTTCCATTCAAGATGGCCATGATCGTTTTTTTTTCTTATAGTAATCATCATGTCTTTAAGCATTTAAGTAGTTTTTCAGGATTGCTAATGTTTACAATGGATTGGAAATAGGATATTTCCTGATGATCTTTCTGCTTCCAGAATCTCTTTTATTTCCCTGTTAATAATCATTCCAATCTAGTACCATACTCTGTTAGGTGTTCACCCGGTTACAAGGTACCTTAAATATATTACCTGCTATATCTACTTCCAAATAACAACACTTCCACAACCTATTGTTGATGCACTCTGGGCTGTCATAATTGTTCATATGCATTATTTAACATCAGTCTGGCCCTTTAGCAGACCTTATGTCACATCTTTCCATCAGTCTTAGCCTTGTGTAAGCCTAAGTTGTATCATTTTTTTTTTAGTCAAATACAAGTTTCGTATGTTCATTTAGATGGTGTATTATATTCAGAATATCATTCACACACTTCAATATCTTAGGATATCAGTCATATCCTTCCTATAAGTCTACTTTAGGATATTACATATATATGCTAATGCTCACTCCATATATGATTTCAGTATAGAAGTTGTCATTCATATTGCATTGCCATTAAAGTAAGATATATATTTCATTAATTATATCTTAAGTCTCACATGACATATGTGAATTGTTTTCTATATATGCCTAATACTAACTTACATTTTGCAGGAAATACATGAAAAGTGCTATCTTTCTTCCTGGATTAAGATTTCAATTTCCATTCAATGATGTAATAGTTAGATATCAATGAAAAATTTACATTTCCAGTCTTAGATTAGAATGAATGAGCATGTAAATATCATTTGTTGCATCATTTCCCTTCGAAATTTCACAAATGGTGAAACATGAATGGCACGTGCACCATTTCGTAAGAGGTAATTAATTCTAAGTTGATGATTTACATCAATGGCCATAGTCAGGATGTGAACAAAACTTGGGATTTTTATCTTTTATAAAATAACACTGGATCCACACTGGATCCTTTACAAAATTTATCATATTTCTTTTAAAAAAAAATTCCTCTTTTATCAGAGTTTAATTTAAAATTAATTCAATATATATACAAATGGCCATAGTCAGGGTATATTGAGAGTTAATTTCATTTTAAATTCTATAAAAGCACCAAAAATGTATTCTATTCTTCACTTGAATTTAAATGTGGTTATTATATAATACATTCAATGACCATAGTCAGGGATATATTATATCTTCAACCTCATTCTTAATTCATTTAAAGAATGAAAAAGTTTTTTTAAAAATCCAATTTCAAATCTTTTAAATTCATTCATCATTTAGGATAGAATTGCATCATATTTTCAAAAATTCCTTTTTCAAAACCCAAGTGATTGTGAATATCTCTTCTTCAATTTCTATTCCAATTTATCAATTCTATCTCATTTTCAAAGTCCAAATTTTGACTTTGAAATCAAATTCGAAGTTTAATTCAACTTGATTCATTTTCTAAATTCCAAAATTCAAGCTTCAAAGTCCAATTTGACTTTGAAAATCATGTGTATATTCGAAATTTCATTCTCAAGTCAACTTTGAAATTCCAAGATTCATTTTCAAAATTCAAATTCAAATTCAAATTCAAATTCAAATTCAAATTCAAATTCAATTCAAATCTCTCAAAATTTCATCTTTCAAAATTCAATTTAACTTTGAAACCTCTTTTGATTTTAAATTAGGTTCAAAATTAAAGTATGAGATTGATTCCAAATCTCAAAACTTGACCCTACTTAAATTTTAAATTCAATCTGGGTTTCCAAAACCCAGATCCATCTTCAAAAGCCCCATTTGGACTTTCAGAATCCGAATCCAAAGTTAGATCCTAATCCCAACTTGGATCCAGATTTCCAAGTACAAATCTCCACTTTTTGGATCTTAGATCTCAGATCCAAAACCCATCTTAGGATCCATATTTTCGAGTACAAATCTCCACTTTTTGGATCTCAGATTTCAAATCCAAAACCCATCTTAGGATTCAGAAACCAACTTCATCTTGGATCTCAGATTTAGATCCAAAACCCATTTTAGGATCCAGAACCCAATTCCATCTTGGATCTCAGATTCAGATCCAAAACCCATTTTAGGATCCAGAATCCAATTCCATCTTTTATCTCAGACCTATTTTTAGGATCTGGGATCCAGCTCCATTTTGGATCTCAGATTTCAAGATCCAATTTCCATTCCAAATTTCAGATCCAATTTCACCTTGGATCTCAGACTTCAGATCCAAATTCCATCTTAGATTCCAAATCTTGGATCCAATTCCATTTAAAATTCAGGATTCAACTTTATCATTGGATCTCAAATTTTAGATTAAATTCCCATTTAGGATTCTAAATCCAGAATTCAATTTCACCTTGGATCTCAACTCTATTTAGAATCCAGACTTTGGATTCAAATTCCATCTTGAATTCCAGAATTCAAATCAACTTCTATTCTCAAATCCAACTTCTCAAAATCCAATTTCATTTCATTCCAGATTTCAAAATCCAAGTTTATCTTGACTCCCAAAATTTCCAAAAACCAATTCTATTTTTCAATTCTATTTTTCCCAAATTTCATTCTGATTTTAAACTTCAAAGTTAGAATTCAATTCCATCCCAAATATTCATCCCAGTTCAAAATTCTAGTTCAAAGTCCATTTATGACTTTGAAATTTCTTTTTCTTCTCCTTTTATCTCAGCTTCAAAATAATTTCTCTCAAGATCCAGATTTATTTTTCTGAGCTCTGATTATTCCAAAAACTTAGAACTTTAAATCTTAAGTTCTAAAGTTAGAAACCATTTCTTCACTCTATTATCAGATTCATCTCAGAAATACTTGGGAAAATTTCAAATCATTTTCAAAAAGAGCATACATCTTTACATTCGCACAAGCATGATTCTTTGTGCATTTAGATTTAGAATAAATTCTTAGATAATCTTTTAGCAAAGCAAAAGGAATAAATTCGACTCTTGGTTTGATTATCCTTGGTAAAGGTGCCAGGAACGGTCGAACCTCGTACCGACGAGCGTATCCCGTCTCTCAGTTTTCCCACAAATATTTTAAAACGGAGGCGAGTTATTTTCTTAAATATTTTTCAAAATTAAGGTCAAGTGAGACCCCGCAAAAGAGTTCCTCTTCTCTTTTTTTCTTTTCTTTTCTCTTCTCTCCTTCTTTCTATCTTTCATTTTCTCCCTTCAAAAAGAAGGAAATAGAGGTTGGAAAGGAAAAGAGAAGGAAAAGAGAGAATATTACGAGAGAAAATTTTTTGCGATGATCACAGTTTTGGCGACCGTGATGGGACACATCTCCGTCCGGTCGAACTTTTTGCCTTTTGCTTTGCTTTGATACTATCTAAGTCTTTATTCTTCAAATGTCAGCTTCATTTCCATGCAAACCTTAGGAGCCTAGACTCTGTCCTAAGCTGACATCATTGCATATAGGATTTAAGTATGGTTTGGTAGGACCATATTGAGGAGATTATTCTATGTTCACATTAGATTTAGGATTGAAATACAACTCTCCTCAATTCTAGGGATTGAATGCAAACAATGTATGCAAGTGTATGCTTCTTTTCATTTAAATTCTATCTCTATAGGACTTGCATTAGAGCTTTCTAGTTTTATTTGCATGTTGAACATGTTTTTTTTTTTAAAACATCCCTACCTATATTGTCCCGGTCTTCACGTTGCTAGGCTGTCTCACTGAACCATAGTTCGGGAGAGAGCCTCACAACTGGACCACTTATTTGGGTTTGCGCCCCCCTACCACGTACCTAAGGGCCATAGTCCAAGGTATATCGGTAGGTGCTCAAGGATGTTGGGAAGCCATTATCTTAGAACCGGAGAATTATTTCTATGCCATGTACTTCGAGCTTCAGTTTGAGTAAATCGGCATACCTTGATTGAAATCAGATGATCTGAACCATAGAGTTAGGATTAAGGTCCTACAAGCCATTTCAAATATTGCATTTAGAGTCAGCCTTTAGGGAATGATGTGTGCGCATCCTTGTTTATGCAACTTTTTGATTGTGTGATGTTTCTTTGTATTCTCCGATATATATATCAAACTGTCTCAAAACCCTGGGTATATTATTCAAAATTTCCTCTTATTTTTAAAAACCCCAGGTATATATCTTTTTCCTTTACCTACATTCTGTTCTCTTTTGTGTCAAATTTTCTTTAAAAACCCTGGAAAGTCTCTCTTTAAATCCCTTGATCTTTCAAAAATTATGTCTATCCTCTTCTTTCATCAAAAGTCTGTCCGCAAGTCCTGCATTTTATCTGATTCTCTTCCTCTTTTGCCTCAGTGTCATTCCGATGATGTCCGAATCTCTCGATGCTATCTTTCCCAGGGATCATGTCTTCTATCAAATAAGGGATGAAACCCTGGATCATCGGGTCATCCAGTCTTGTTCCTTCTTCCCTCGGTGGTATTATTTCTGGTTCGCCACCTTCTCACGTATGTTCCCAGACCACTTTGATGATTGTGGATTGGAGATGGCATCGGCAGTTGGCAAGCGAACCATCAACGGTAGTCTGATTCAAGCTATGGCAGAACGGTGGAATCCACGTACCTGCACATTTTGGTTTCCATGGGGAGAGATGACTCTGCTAATGGATGAGTTCAGAGACATCATGGGATTGCCAGAGCTAGCTGGTCAGCCAGATGATCCCAAATTTTCACCCTCATCCAGTGTTTGTCCATTTCATATGTAATTGCATATCACTAACACATTTTGCATATCATTTCATTGCATTGCATAGCATTGCATGTCATCCCATCTCATTTTCGAGATCCAGCACTCCTATTTTCAAAACATTCAATCCAGATTTGAGTTTTAAAACTTTTTCTTTCAAAATCAATTTTAAAACCTGGGTTTTTATTCAACATTCTATCATTTTCCAACCCCAGGACCTCATATTTCGAAATATTTTCTCAGAAAACAATCTGGATTCATTTTAAATGCAAATTTCAATTGATTTCAATTCTCAGATGAGACCCATTTAGGTGGTGTCGCTTTTGGATTCCTTTACTTGTCAAAAATCTCCAAAAATTTCAGAGTCCTAGTTGGATCAGGACTCTTTTTCCAGAGTCCAGTCGGATCAGAACTCTACTTTTCACTACCTTTTTACCTGTTTTCGGAGAAAACCTTTTAAAATCTTCTGTTTTGGCCAAAATCTCAGAGTCCTGGTTGGATCAGGACTCTTCTTCAAGAGTCCAGTTGGATCAGGACTCTTCTTCAGAGTTTCAATTGGATTGGGACTCTAATCTTTTACTGACTTAAAAGAGTGCAAAAAGATCATCATGGGAAAATGCCCAGGATATCAAACTGCCCGAGACTGTCAGAAATTATCTTTACCTTTGTGAAATTCTTTTATCAATATCTTTTCACCCAATTGCTTTTATGAAGCTAAGAAAATTTCCTCTTCTTTCATATCAAGGAAATTGATATCTTCCTTGAAGAAAACTCAACAGCAACAAATTTGAATTTGATTCCTGATTCTACGGAGTTAGCCCAATTGGAGCTAATACTCTAGGTAGAAAGAGGTGATATTTTCACATATAAGCACAATTCAATCATTTTGAATCAACTACAATTTTTGACATCTTATTTGGCAACATTTTCTCGTTATCCCCAAAATGAAGCAAGAACTTGATGTTCGTTTTGACGTATCCTGACGTCATCCCTCCTTAGGACTGGAAAGTCTTTTCCTTCTGTCTGATCTGAGCGCTCTCGGATATGCACACTTCCCTGTGTTCCCCACTGTCGTGCCATAGACAGTTCCCGCTCAGGATAAGGGTTAAACCTGAACTTTCTGCAAAAGGTCTGTTATTGTCAAAAGCTATTTTCAGTCTCAGCAATGAGGCGCCCAAGAACAACCCATTTTCAAGCTTTAGGGACCCCCATTTTCAGCCTTTTGCAAACCCCTCTCGGACTTGTTGTGCAAAGTCTAGAGCTCCCATCACAGTTTCCTCGCTCTTCGAGGATTCTGTATCTATTCAGGTTAAGGATTAAACCTGTTACCTCGCTTCTCGAGGTATCACCTAAACCTTCTGTGAGAGGTCGTCTGTTTTTAGAAAGTTGATTTAGTCTCAGCAACGAGGCACCTACAATCGTCCCTTTTCCAAGCTTTAGGGAACCCCATTTTTTTCTTTTCTTCTCGCAAACCCTTTCGGATTTATTCGTCCAAATTTTGAAGGTCCCATCATGGACTCTTCACCCAAGGATTCCGTATGGTCGCCCCTTTCAGGTTAAGGGTTAAGCCTGAACCTCGTTCCATGAAGTATCCTTCCATTCAGGTTATGGTTAAACCTGAGTCTTATTTTGACTGGATATCCTTTCTAGTCCCACCACGGTTTCTTCATTTGAGGACTTCGTGCGATTTCCCCCCACTCAGGTGAAGGGTTAAACCTAAATCTCGCTTTGGCGACGCATCTCGTTGTCCCATCACGGCTTCCTCGCTTGAGGATTCTATATGGTCGTCCCTTTTAGGTTAAGGGTTAAGCCTGAATCTCATTCCACGAGATATCTTCCTTTTTCAGGTTTGGGTTAAACCTGAATCTCGTTTCGACGAGGTAATCCTCCCAGTCTCATCATGGTTTTCCCCCACAAAGGAATCCATGCTCCATACCTCCATCCAGGAAAGGATCACGCTTGAATTTCATCTCACTAGGCATTTCTCTCAAAATGTCCCATCGAGGTCCGCTTATGTTCCTTTCCCCATCCAAATTGTCTTGATCTATCTTTGTCCCATCCAGGCTAAGGGCTAAACCTGACTCATTCCAAAAGGTTGATCTTGTCTCACCCATGAGACTTGATCAAAATGCTTATCTTTCATCATTTCGGGATCTTCATCCAAAGTCTCATCACGATTTCCTCATTTCTATTATTCAGTCATATCATTGTCGAGGATTTCATCCCCCTCATAACCACTCAGGATAAGGTTTTCAAGCCTGAAAAGCCATGCTTTCAAAATAAATCTTCCATACCCAATTCATATTTGCTGACTGGGTCATTTTTCAAAATTCGGAGTGTTTCTTTGCCACTAAGCTCGGCTTTCAACCGGCTTAGTAGCAAAGAGGGGCATCTGTAAACATCCCAAATTTTTCAAAATGTTGTAAATATTCCCTCTTTGCCCCTGATCCCATTTTTTTTTTGAGAAAACTGAGTCAATTTTAATATAAATTTCAGTTATTCTTCGGATTTCTTAGAATAAGCTCCATCTTTATCCATCTAATTCGATGTTGAGTCCAGATCCCGTTAAAATCAAAATCTGAGCCTCGCTATCCAAGTTTTATCAAAATCTACAAAAATCCAAGAATAAATTTTTGAAAAAGCTTAGACAGTTCATCCAGCATTTGTTTGGGTCCAGTGTCTTATATTCCTCAAACCGGAAACCAAAACTCAAGTACTTTCTTAAAACCTTGGATCCAAACACGTTGTCGGAGGAAATTTCAAAAGTTTCTCTCAAAAAGCTCCTCTTCTTGTAAATATTTTTCAAAAAAAATATAAAAATACTTTTGTTTTGCCTAAATCTTTAGAATTTTATTCAAAAATAAACAAAAAAAAAATTAGAAAATACCAAGAAAACAAACAAAAAATTTGAAAAGGGAAGTGCAAAAGCTTTTTAGTTTTGGAAATTTTGTTTTGAAAAATTGGAGAATCCTCCTTTCGAAAAATCACAAAAATTGCAACTGTCTCGTTTCCCCCTTTTCTGTCTCATTTTTTTCCCTTATATTCTCGCCCTCTGTCTCGGTTCACTCTCCTCCGATCGCAGGCCCTCTCCTTCTCGAAGCATCCGGAGGTTGCCTCCCTTCCTCTACCCTCTGATCCTCCATGGCCTCCATCTCCCGTTCATCCCCAACAACCTCTCTTTCTCTCCTCCATCGCCCACCGATGGATCTCCTTTCGTCGATTCCTAACTGTCTACCCTTCCGGAACCATCGTCCCCCTCTTTAAGAAGGGCACGATGAGGAAACCCGGGGAGCATCGACCTTCATTCTACCATCGCACCTTTCCTTCTTTCTCCTCTCTGATCGATACAACTTCTGCCCTCCCATTTCCCTTTCTCCTTCTCTCAGTTTTCCCTTGTTATCTTCATTATTGACCAATTGAAGAAGACACCGCAGAAAAGTCAAGCAAGCCCTATTATCTCTCTTGCTCCATTTGGAGGAACAAATTAACTCCTTCTCCAGAGCTCCTGCAACTACAATCGCTCCTCTTACTTAATCGGAGGAAAAGAATCCTGCACGGGGGGCAATACAAGGAAGGAACCCTTCTCACGCAGTCCCTCGTATTCACGGTAAGGGCTATTTTTTTTTTTTATTATTCCTCCACTTTCTTTTTTTTTTTCATCAGAGCACTCTCATAGTGTTGATCTTGCCTGTAGCGAGCATCGATCTATGCATATTGTGCAAAACCAACAGGAATGGTCGTATTCCAACATCTCGATGTCCAGCTTGCATCACCATTTCCCGTTTATTTTAGTTTTAGTTTTAATTCGTTTGAATCTTGGGGTTCGTTTCCTCTCCGGTCTCTATTCCCATTTTCCATTTAGCTTGGCTCATGCTTTCATTATCATATTTTGACTTCTATTTTATTTTCCTGCTTTGATTCATACTTTTGTTGAAGTTTTGTTTAATTCTTGTTTTAATTCATGCTCTGCTTCCTATTTAGGAGTTGCCCCGTTCCCTGTTAGCATCCTTGTTTTGATTGCTATTCCATGCTGATATTTACTTTCTTTTCTATTTTGTGTCTCTCATTTTGATCTATCTTGAACAATGATTTTTGTTCTGATTCGCATAAATGTTGATCCCTATTCTGATTGTTTTGAAGCATATTGACTCAGATTTTTGGTCTGAATAATTGTTTGAATGTATATCAATCGAGTTACAGCAATCAAGTGATCACGGCTCTTAATGAGCTTTTAACTGATATCCGGCGAGAGTTGTTGCTGAACTCTGGCAAATGTTGGTTCTAACGTCAGGGATGTGATCTCTAATGTCACTTAACTGAGCCATATTGAGCGTTATTGAGTTTGACAAGGATCATTAACATCACACTTTATAGATCTTCGTTGAGTTTACTATGTTTTGAAGAGTTTCTATTTCAGTTTACTAATCAATAGCTGCTATAGATTGCTATAGGTTTTATCTAAGCTTTGTCATATTAGCCATTATCTTGATTAGCAATTATTGCAGATCTGCGAGAGCTGTAATTTTCAACAGCTTTTGCCGATCTGCTTGCCTTGCATTCCCAATTGTATATAACCTCGTCAATATTTCCTGCATCTCAGCCATTTCCTTAGTTTTACCCTTATGTTAGCATCATAATATCATGGCATTACATTTTTCTGTGTGTACTGATGTTTTATGTTCTATCATGTATGTCATTTTGTCATCATATCTAGGTTAGATTCCTTGTGTTATGTCATTGAAGTCTCTGAGAGTTTGTTTTATCATGGTATTGATACATGGTTTTCCCATATCATCATACCGTCATCCTGACCCAAAATTAATGTTGAAGTTGGTTCACGAAATCAGTCCATTCTGAGTTGGGTATGCTCCCCTCAGATTTGTGTTTTCATTAATTGCTCTAATGGATTGATGCCAGTTACACTAGTCGGCTGTAGAGTAGTATCAGTAATGAATCCCCAAGATGGTGGTGGTTCTTGTGCCCCATCATAAGTTATGTGGTGTCGTGGCTGATCTATGCTGAGTCTTAGATTTGGAAGCTAAAATTTCATGACAGATGTTACTTTTAGAAGACGGAGGTTGTTGAAACAGAGTGTAATGATGTATTATACTTTGTTTAGATGCGATGTAACCATTCATAATGTAAGTTCAGTTAATTCAATACAGATGATTAGTTCAATACAGTTTTGTTTACATTTGTGGTGAACTGGGTATTTCGTGGGATGATAAGAGTCGATCCCTGAAAGAGACTTCAAAACAAAATCTCTTCTATTTGACGTCTGTAGTGTTTCCAACCATGAGCCTTGTTGATGTTACTAAGGTGGACGAGTGGAAAAGGCTCCCCATGGAGATATTTGATGAAGCGCAAAGAGATCTCCAACATAGTGGTTTGGTCAGATAAACGAGGGGATGTTGAGCATGATATACCTGGGCAAAATGACAAATATCTAATGTTTTTTTTTACAGAAATTGGAAAACGACACTGTCAAACTAAATTAAATATTCAGGGCAGTGCAAGATTCGGATCTGAATCAAGGGAAAGTGATTTTCTCTGCATCCACAATGCAAGATCCACCAAAGGCTTTGTTGCTACTGCACTGTATGTTCCAGCCCTTCTTTGCAAATATATACCTGTTATGCACATGCTTATCATCAGGTTACGTTGCACCCATTCAATTTTGCCATCTTGTACACGCCCCTGTATTTCCCTGTTGTGTCATCCTCCTTTCCCCTTTTGCATCCCCCCCACTTTTACATCACATTTTGCTGTAATTAGAATAGCATATCACAAAACCTTCACTATTCTCACACACTCACTAGACCCCGGGCCTTGTCACACCTCATTACATAGCCCTCTGTGCAGCAATAGCCTACTGTCACCCATACATTGTAATTGCCATTTGGTAGCATCTTCATTTGCACTGTGCTTCCACCACCTTTTCTTTTACATCTGCTGTAAAAAAATATCACTATTCATTCCTGCAGAACCTGTCGTAACATGCATAGCCACTTCATTTCTTCCCTTAGCATACACCATACAGCCCATTCACTGTTTAGTCTCATTCCACAAGATGCATTCTTTAGCATTTACTCCTCCACATGCCAATAATAACCTCATCATAGGCTGCTTTAGTAGTTAAAGTCACCATCATGTCCCATTCCTTTACTCAGCACCTACCATTTTCATCATGTAGCAATCCATGATAGGCCCCCCATACACACATTGTGTTGCAGCCGTTGTATATACTATCTCACCAACCTCACAGCCACAACACAGTATCTTCTGTAAATTTTCTGCAAAACATATCTTGTTAGGCAAAACTACTGCATAAGTACATTATTTAAAAGTATGTCGTGTCTAAGCATCTACCTTCCTGGTGCAATCACAGCTTAGCCTTAAACCACTCCAGCACCTACCCTGTCACGCGCAGAAAATCATTAAGGCCTCATCACATCATAAACATTTGTTCATTTTCTATGCCCTACCAATTGTTGTCCATTACATTTTTCTTGCATTTTATACACACGTTATTGTGACTATCATAGTATTTTTCTATCATTCCATTATCATGCCAATGCATTCTCCATAATATTTTTGGTTAATATCCAGCATGGATATCATTCATATATCCTCCTAGGCACGTTCATTGCAGCATGTCCATGAGCTTCCTGCACCTCCCTTTTTCAACAAAGATATCCCTGCTTATTCAAACTCATATAATAGAGATTATACCTAGGCAAGGTATGTGCACCCCTTCATTTAGTACATGCATTTTAGAATATCCCTCCTCACTAGCCTAAGCATATCATGTATAAAAGGCACATCTGAATTTTTCTTTCCTGAACATATAACTTGTAATATGCATATATATGTATATATACATCTATGTACATGTATGTGTGTGTATATATATATATATATATATATATATATATATATATATATATAAGCATTTTACTTAGTACATATACTTCTTATTTAACATGGCCATTTTAGCACAAACATAGTATCTCACATCCTCCTCTATATCTTGTAAATTTTGCATTTGGCTAACTAAGTGTTTTGCAGGGGAATATGTGAAATGGGTCATTATTTGGAGTTATAAATTCAATTTCATGTATTGTAATAGTTAGATCCTAATGAGAATTTACATTTCCAGTCTTAGATAGAATGAATGAGCATTGTAAATTACTTGTTTTCATATCAATTTCTTCTTTTACTTTCAAAAATTCACAAATGGGACCACGAATGGCACGTGCACCATTTTTTAAGAGGTAATTAATCCTAAGTTGATGATTTACATCAATGGCCATAGTCAAGATGTAAACAAAACTTAGGATTTTTATCTCTTATGAAATAACACTGGATCCACACTGGATCATTTTTCAAAATTCATCATGTTTTCTTTAAATATTTTCCTCTATTATCAGAGTTTAGTCTAAAATTAATTCAATACGTATACCAATGGCCATAGTCAGGGTATGCTGAGAGTTAATTTCTTTCTAAACTCTATAAAGACACCAAAATATGTTTGATTCTTCATTTGAATTTAGATATGATCATTATATAATACATTCAATGACCATAGTCAGGAATGTATTATATCATTAATCTTATTTACATTCATTTAAAGAATGAAATATGATTTTTAAATCCAATTTCAAAATTATTCAAATTCATTCATCATTTAGGATTGAATTGCATCATATTTTCAAAACCCCTTTTCAAAATTCCAAGTGATTCTTCTTCTTCATTTCTCAGATCAAATCTCATTTATAGATTCAAATTCAATTTTATCTCATTTCAAGATTCATGATTCAAATTCAAAGTCCAATTTGACTTTGAAATATTCAAAATCATCTCGTATTCTAAATTTTCAAATTGACTTTGAAATTCATTTGTATATTCAAAATTCAATTTCTAAATTTCAAATCAAAATTCAAAAGTCAAATTCAAACTTTGGAATTCTAAATTCATCTTCAGGATTCAAATTTGAATTCCAATCAGCATCTCAAATCAAAGTTTTGAGATGGACTCTGAATCTCGGAGTTCAAGTCTTTTCTAAATTTTAAATTCAATTTGGGTTTTTAAAAAAAAAAAAAAACCAAATCCATCTTCAAAAGTCCCATTTGGACTTTCAAAGTCCAAAATCCAAAGTTAGAACCCAATCTCATCTTGGATTCCAGATCTTGGATCCAATTCCACCTTTAGGATCCAGAATCAACCTCCAATTTTTGGATCTCAGACCTTCAGATCCAAAATCCATTTTTAGGATCCAGAATCCAATCCCATCTTGGATCTTAGACTTCAGATCCAAATCCATTCTAGGATCCAGAATCCAATTTCACCTTGGATCTCAGACTTCAAATCCAAATCCATCCAGAACCCAGTTCCACTTTGGATCTCAGATTTCAGATCCAAAATCCATCTTAGGGCCCAGAGTCCAACTCTATTTCTGGATCTCAGATTTCAGATCCTAAATCCATTTTAAGATCCAAAATCCATTTTAGGATTCAAAATCCAATTCCATCTTAGATTCCAGATCTTGGATCCAATTCTATTTAGGATCCAGAATCCAATTCCATTCCCAATTCTAGATTTCAAATTCAAATTCCATTTTTCAGATCTCATCTGAACTTCCTAAATCCATTTCTATTTTTATACCATTTGGATTCAAATTCCACCCTGATTTCAAATTTTAAATTCAATTCCATTTCAAAATTTTATCTCTTCTCCTAAATCTAAGTTCAAAGTCCATCTTCTGACTTTGAAATTTCCTTCCTTTTCCCTTTTATTTCATCTTCAAATCATTCTTTTCAAATCCCAAGATTTGTTTTCCCAACTTCGATCATTTCAAAGACTTAGAACTTCAAAATATCCTTTTTGATCTATCTCAAGTTCTAAGTTAGATTCTACCATTTTTTCATTTTATTATCAAATTCATCTCAGAAAAATTTGGAAAATTTTCAAAACATTTTCTCAAAAGAGCATACATCCTTGCATTGCACAAGCATGATTCTTTGTGCATTTAGACTTAGGATAAATTATTAGATGATATTTTAGCAAAGCAAAAAGCATAAATTCGATCCTTGGTTCAATTACCCCTGGTAAAGGCGCTAGGAACGGTCGAACCTCGTACTGACGAGCGAATCCCGTCTCCCAATTTTCCCGCAAATATTTCAAAAACGAAGGCGAGTAATCTTTTAAATCTTTTCAAAATTAAGGTCAAGTGAGACCTTCGTAAAAGAGTTCTTCTCTCACTCTTTCTTTTCTCTTCCCTTCTCTCTTCTTTTCTGTCTTTTATTTTCTCCCTTCAAAAATGAGGAAATAGAGGTTAGAAAGGAAAAAGAGAAGGAAGAGAGAGAAACACCAAGAGAGGAAAATTTTTGCGATGATCACAGTAAGACCCGCAAATTTTCTGAGGAATTTATTGCTTACTTAATGTTAAAATGTATGCTTTTGGGTGTTAGCACGTAATTTGATGTAAATTGACTGTGCTTCGTATTTCTGCTTTGTACGCGCGACCTGAAAATCGCGTAAATACATTGTGTAAATAAGAAGTGCCTAATTCTGGACGAATTAGCTTCTAAAATTTTAAGGGTTAATTTATAATACATTTTTATAGTTTGTCCTCGAATTTGGGACCTAGTGCATGTGAATTACGAGTTTTGATCTATGATTGGACCCGAATCGTAATATGCTTAATTCTGGCAAGCGAAAGGCAATTTTCTTGAAACTCATTGAGCATTCCATGTTAATTAAGGTTTTGAAGAGAACTAAATGATTTATTGGAATTAATTTAATATTTTAATGCATTAAATAAGAGTGGTTTTGAAACATGTACATTGGCGATTTTGGATTTGGATCCGGAGTGACTAGAGGACCCAAACCCATTGGGCATCCTCTCTAGAGGACAGTTTTGAGCTTGGTTGACCAGCTGGTCAAAGGTAGACCAGCTGGGTAGTATTTTTGAAAGTTTTTGCATGGCTCTTGAAAAGAAGGCCATGATTGGCCGTTGTTCTTTTCAAGAACTCATAATGAAGCATAGAGCTTCATTATGAGGGGCATTTTTCCCATAAAAGGAGCATGGGGCTGGCGCCCCATGGTATTTTTGAAAGAGTTTTAAACTAATTCAAATGCTAGAAATCGATTGGCTAGCCTTAGGGGCAGCCCTTGTAATTCCTTCAAGTTATAAAGGCTTTTTGAAACTCCTTTTAATGGCATCTTTGAAAACCTTTTCAAAAGTTTTAAAAGCTCAGCATGCATTGGGCGTGAGCTGGCTATGGGGGGGCGTGGAGCACCCCAGCCCTCCATCTTGCCCCATTAAACCTTAGCCATCCATTTCTTTAACCTACCTACTTAAGTCTTGAAGAGAGAGAAAGAAGCTCATTCGTTTGGGCGACTTTTTTGGAGCCTCTCTCTCTTCCCCCTTCCCTTCTCCAAACCATGTGTGAGAGAGAGAGAGTTAGAGTGTAGTGTGCTACCTTGTTGCAGCTCCAGCCGTGGGCAACACCTCTTCCTCCTTCTTCATCTCCACCATTTCCTCCATTGTAAAGCCGCGAAGGTGAGACATCCTTTCACCTACCATGTGTGGTTTCGATTGATTAAATTTCTATATGATTCTTGCAGTTTTCTTGAGCCACTATTACTTGTTCTTAGGTGTTTTCTTTATGCATAATTTGGCATGGTGGCTAAAGTAATTTGGTTCTTCACTGTTTCATGCTTATTTGTACATTTTAAATCTTGTTAAGCATTGGGAAAATGTGGACTGCAAGAAAACATTTTAGACCTCACGTTTTCCTCAAAAACCTCGAGTTTCTTCTTGCATGGGTTGATTAGTAGTAGCAAGGTTTTTTTTTTTCTAGAGAATTGGTTCTTTTGGCAAGGACACCATGGACCAGCCCCACGCCATGCAGCCTTTTCAGTCGAGCCAACCCTTTTGGGGTTTGGCTGCTGCTGGCTTGGGCTAGTCGGGCCGAGCTATGACCAAATGCACCTTGGTCTTTCCTGTTTTGGGTGATTCGTTTCTGCTCGTTGGCCTAACCCGGACTGCTGGACAAGTCCAGCAGTACCTAACGCCCCTGACCAAACCTTGGTCTGAGCATTTTCCCCTTTTGGTATGGTTTGGAGCGACCGACAGCCGAACCCACGGTGGGTTCGTGGGGTTCGGTCACTCCTTTTGGGCCTGACGTGGTCTGGACCGAACATGGTCCAGACCTGTCAAAGGTCGTCCCATGCAAGATCGTTTGGGGCATTTACCTCTCATTTCCCCCTTTTCATTTTGGCGCAATCTATGCCAGCGCCCACTTAGGTGGGTTGGACTTATCGGATGGCCTAACATGGTCTGGACCGAATTTGGTCCAGACCTGTTAGAGGCCCCTAACCAAACCCAGTTCGGTTAAGGGCTCTTTGGTTTGTGCCCAGCTAAGAGCTGGTATTGTTTGGGGTTGCTGCAGCCTTGCTGCAGCGAGTGGACGCAGCTGGTTGCAGGCCATGGGCCTGCACCCCTTTGATTGGTGGCAGTGGTGCCACAATTTGGGTCTGGACATTCGGTCCAGACCCTGCTCAGTTGGAGCAGCCGTTTGTGGGTCTGGACCAGTCGGTCCAGACCTGGACCGTTTCATGATGGGCCTGTGTGATCATCGCAAAATTTTTCCTCTCGTAATATTCTCTCTTTTCCTTTCGAACCTCTATTTCCTCTTTTTTTTTGAGGGGGAAAAAATGAAAAGATAGAAAGAAAGAGAAAAGAAAAGAAAAGAAGAGAAGAGAAACTCTTTTGCGGGATTTCACTTGACCTTAATTTTGAAAATATTTAAGAAAATAACTCACCTTCATTTTGAAATATTTGCGAGAAAACTGAGAGACGGGATCCGCTCGTCGGTACGAGGTTTGACCGTTCTTAGCGCCTTTACCAGGAGTAATCGAACCAAGGGTCAAATTCATGCCTTTTGCTTTGCTAAGAAATTGTCTAAGAATTTATCCTAAATGCACAAAGAATCATGCTTGTGCAATGCAGAGATGTATGCTCTTTTTCAAAAAAATCATTTTGGAAATCTTCAAGTGTTTCTGATGAAAATAGGGTGAAGAAATGATCTTTAACTCAGAACTTAAGATTTTATAGTTCTAAGTTTTTGGAATACTCAGAGCTTGGGAAAATAATCTAGACTTTTGAAAGGAAGGATCTTGAAATTGAGATAAAAGGAGAAGAAAGGAAAATTCAAAGTCATAAATGGAATTTTGATTTAGGATTTTGAATCAGGATAGAGATGAAATGTGATTTTGAATTTCAATTTTAAAGTTTGAAATCAAAGTAAGATTTGAGAAATCCAAAATAGAATTGATAGATGAAATTTGGTTTTTGGAATTTTGGGAATCAAAGCTTGGATTTTGAAATCTGGGATGAAATGGAAGAGAATTGGAATTAAAAATAGAAGTTGATTTGAAATCTGGAATTCAAGCTGAAATTTGAATCCAAAGTCTGGATTCTAAATAGAGTTTGAAATCCAAGATGAAATTGAATTCTGGATTTAGAATGGAATTGGACCCAAGATCCGGAATCCAAGATAGAATTTGGATCTGACATCTAAGGTAAAATTGAATTCTGGATCCTAAAGGGACTTTAGATCTAAAGCCTAAGATCCGTAAGGGAATTAGATTCTAGATGGAATTTGGACCTGAGATTTGAGATGAAATTGGATTCTGGATCATAAAATGAATTTGGATCTGAAATCTGAGATCCAAGATGGAGTTGGATTCTGGATCCTAAAATGGATTTGGATCTGAAGTCTGAGATCCAAGGTGGAATTGGATTCTGGATCCTAGAATGGATTGAAGTCTCAGATCCAAGATGAAATTGGATTCTGGATCCTAAAAGTGGAACTAGATCCAAGAACTGGAATCCAAGATGATATTGGGTTCTAACTTTTGGATTTGAAATTTCAAAATTGATTTGAGAATTTGAATTTTGAATATATAAATGAATTTGGACTTTGAATTTGAAGCTTGAATTTGGAACGAATCAAGAATATAAAGATTGAATTTTGAAATTTCAAAGTCAAATTGGACTTTGAAATTAAAATTTAAATTTTTGAAATAAGATAGAAGAATGAATTAAAATAGAGATTGAAGAAAGATATTTGAGATCACTTGGATTTTGGAAAAGAATTTGGAAAATATGATGTTGTTCTATCTTAAATGATGAATGAATTTAAAAGAATTTAAAATTGGATTTTTGAAAAGCTATTCCATTCTTTAAATGAATTAGAATAAGATTGAAAATACAATACATCCTTGACTATGGTCATTGAATGTATTATATGATAATCTATATTTAAATTCAGGTGATGAATGAAACATATTTTGGTGCTTTTATAGAGTTTAAAATGAAATTAACTTTCAATATATCCTGACTATGGCCATTGATATATATTTTGAGATAATTTTTAAGTTAAACTCTGATAAAAGAAGAAAATATTCAAAAATATGATGATTTTTGAAGAGGATTCAGTGTGAATCCAATGTTATTTTATAAAAGATAAGAATCCTAAGTTTTGTTTACATCCTGACTATGGCCATTGATGTAAATCATCAACTTAGGATTAATTACCTCTTATGAAATGGTGCACGTGCCATTCGTGTTCCCATTTTTGAGATTTTGGAAAATAAAGGTAAAAGCATGAAAATAAGCAATTTATGACATTATTATGCTCATTCATTCTATCTAAAACAAGAAATGTAAATTCTCATCAAGATCTAACTATTACAATACATGAAATTGAATTTACGACTCCAAATAATGATATTTTCCACATATTCCCTGCAAAACAACTGGATTAACATGAAAGTAGAAGGGAGATGGTATACATTATATGGATATCTAAGAAAATGCTCATATACCAAGATATAAATGATGGAAAGATGGAAACATAATGATATATATGTTTATACATAAGTATATATACATGCATGTGTATATGTATATGTATAAGTATATATATATATATACACACATGTATATATAGATATATATGGCATGAGAGAGGAGATGAGACAAGGGGCCATAGCCATAACAAGAAAAACCATGACAATGCATTGGTCATTGCTATGATTATGTAGGATACTAAGGCAGTGCAAAGCATAGCTATAAATATATGACAGGCTGTGTGAAAGATCATGGGAAATGGATATATACAGGGGGACTGACATGCAACAGGTAAAAAAAAATAATGTGTGCATATACTGGGGGACTGACATTTAACTAACATGCACTAAAATGATATACAGGGGATGTTGTTGGTGAATGACATGGGGGTTGCTTGCTGGCAACAGCAGGATGCTATTTGAGACATTTACTGCAGGTAATAGGATGCGGTGACAGCAAGGTTCATAAGTGCAGGGAAATTTAGACAATAAAGTGTAAGAGGAGGGTGCCAGTTGGAAAGGCAGTGTGTGGTGATTGTTTGTGAAGTATTTGTAATGTGGTGTTGTGCATCTACTGTGCACAGTGGGTGCGCAAATGGTGATTAATATGGGCTGTGAAAATGGTGAATAGTATATGGATCCCTAAGGGGATATACACTGAGTGAATGCTATGCTGAAAAGAATACAAAAGTGGTGACTGTGATCCACATAACCAAGCTTAAGATGATAGAGTGTTGGATGAGGTACATGGGTTAAGCAACAACTTGAATATATATTAATTCCTCCCTTTGATTTCCTGTAACAGGCTGATTTGAACAAAGCAGACTTATGTGACATCAAATTCTTTACTTGATATTACCATTGCACAGTGAGTTGATAGATCTTCCTTAGCAGCAAAATCGATATTGACTATCTACTGTAGATAAGTTCCTGTGAGTGGGATTCCACAAGCAGCCCTAACAGATGACGTCCAGTTGCATCAAGCACGCTTAAAACAAAATGGGATTACGATATTGATTATCATAGTGGTCACTGACTGTACACGGTTTTGACGACAAAGAGGTGAGTGGATAAATGGTACAGGTGTTATGCGATGGAGAGTGATATAGATGATTAGTTATCAACTAAGTATTCTAATTGTCAATCTCTAAGTAACTCCAAATAATGAAATTAGCTAATTATAAGGAAACTAAATAAGCCTTATTACAAAATAACTAAACACTCTAACCAAGAAATAGCTAACAACCAACTAGTTATTTCACTATCCAGTTAACAAGTTGCTTAATTAATGGTTAACAGTTTACTTAGCTAACAACATCTAATTAACTAACAACAAAAGTTACTTTGGAACTCAGTAGAAATCGTAATGGAAATCAACTAACAATCAGTAAAAAAAAAAAAAAATGAACTCATGTAAAGTCAAACTAAATACCAACTGCTGCAAATTGTCTTTAATGCCTGAACCATAAAGCCATATCAGCATTATGTGAAGATGAAGTTCCCCATAACAAACCTGCATTTTTCCTTGGATGCTTATTGGGGCAAAAGAATGGCAGCAGTAATAGGAAATGCTTTAAACAATGAATGTAACAACGGTTGTTTGTTAGCTAGTGAGGACAATGGTGACAGGTAGGTTGTTTAGGAAGAATGGTGTGATTTACAAGGAATATATACAGGTGAATGATGATGCTGAGATTTGTGATGATATTGTGAATGAGGGTGCAGTAGCTATTGTGTTTGCTGTGATAAATGGAGGAGGTGGGTACATAATCTAATGAAATGAGTGCAACGATGGAGAACATACCTCCTCAGCAGCCTTGATTAATATGCAATAACATCATGAATCTTAGCTAGAATGCCCATCTCACACGTATGAAGATATAAATCATCAGCAACAAGCTAATTCCTGCAAGCTGGATTTATAATAAATTTTTTTTTTGTAGAGGTTTCACTGCTGGCAAGCATAATGCCTTGAGTGCCCCTTTTTAGCTTGATGAAGGTCCGGTTATGGCCACGCTCAAAGCTTCCACCAGTTGCAGTGAATCATACTTTGTAGCTGCTTTCTCTGCCAACGATTTGCTAAAAACATCCATTGTCCTTCTTGAGCCTCCAAGGCTCCTGATGATTATCCTTTAGATCTAGCATGGCAGAATAATTAGAGTGACTCCTACCAATGGTGCATCCAGCTCCATCCTTTCACTGTGGTACCAAAACCCATCTAAGTGCAGGAATTTCCTGGGAGTAAAATAAATCTTTGGGAATTTTAATCTTCATGAGTATATACCAAAGAAAGAAAATTAATGAGATAATTACAGTCGGAAAACCGACTGCCTAGGAGAGGCTGCTAATTCCCGGACTTTATGCAAGAAACCGAGGTGTTGACAAATTTACTTTACCCAATTAGCAGATTTGAGCATTTTGTAAAAAGAAGCAAGACAAATCGCAACAGACCCTAATTAAACCTGTTACTATTCAAACAATATGAAAATTTTGCAGGGGCCGAAAATATTGCACAAAGAAGTAAAGGAATGATACATGCTTTCATGATATGCAAAGACTATTGTAGAACTGACATTACCTTATGAGCTAAAACATCTCCCGTGTGATCGAGGAGACGAGAGCCTCTATCAATTTTCTGAGAATACCGAATATATCTCCCGTGTTTCCAACAAGTGCATTACTGATATCAAAGCTCTTCACCCCTGTTTGACATCTTCATTACATGTTAGCCGGTAACTGAAACATCTCTGGCGTTTTTCATAGTGACTCAGAGTAAATCTCATAGTAAACAGAGTAGAATCTTGCAGTGAGTCGAAACAGGAAACGAACCACATAAGTGATTCCCATCAGATCACGCCAAATTTTGTAGGACTAAAACACGGTGGCAGGGATATATAGGTCATGGCACAGAATGGGTCCAAACCAGCTAAAGAAATGCTGACACTCACGCAATGAACCAACAATCAAGATATGTGAAACAAATTTTTGGCTGCTGTCGGACTGATGGATTTCAACGTTTTCCCTTGATAGCAGTAGAAGGGATTTCTTCATTGGTTTTCAGAAGAGACACCAGAGGTGGAGAAGGGTTGGGGTTCAGATGAGCCACAGAAATTCATTGAATTCGATAGCGTGAATACAATAAATCGCAGAACCAATAAAATAAATGAGACGGGAAGAAATGTTGGAATAAAAAAAACTTCTATCTACTATTGCGCGAGGTGGGTTGAGGTTGTGGTAAGCAGCTCAACATCACCCATGACGCATTAAGGGAATTGAAAATAGGAAAAACTAAAAGAGAAATCAGGAAACGGGGAAGAATAAAAAACACTGCAGAGATAAGATTGAAATTGAAAACGCGAATGAATCGGCGATGCCATTACGAGGCATCGTCGGTCATCCGAATGTAAGAAAAGGTATTGAAAATCCACCGTGAAATAGAAAGAAAAAAAAAGAAAGATAAAATTTGCAGCAAAAGGAAAAGGATGTCAGAACTTGTGGGTTCCATTGATGTTGCATAGGGCGGATCGTTTTTGCTACAGGCAGGTCGATCCTACCCTCATGTCTTTGTAAAAAAAAAAGGAAAAACGAAAAAAATGACAAAAGAAAACATGAAAACCTAAGGGAAACAGGGTGGTCCTATCAAAGAAAAGGGTGATTTCTGAAGGAAACAGAGAGAGAAGGGTTACTTACCTGTAATTTCCGAGAATCAATCGACTTCCTTCAGTCCGTTGGGGAAGAATCAGAAAAACGTGTGAAGGAGAGGAAGAACGTGGTGCACAGAAGGAACAAGAGGAAATGGCGAGCTGCTGCATCGTTCCTGATGAGGTGGAATGGAAGAGGAAGAAGGAAGATGTGGGGATGATAACGAATGCCCCTGAAGGTTTGCCTCTGCCGGTTCTTAAAGAAGAGGAAGAAGAATCTCGAAGGGCTTCCGTTGTAGATGGGTGGAGGAGGAAAGGGAAGGTGTGAAGGTTTGTGCGATGGAGGGTTTAGAAGAAGAGAGGGTTTCGGTGGGCAATGGAGGGGAGAGAGAGAGAGAGAGGCGATGAAGAGAGTCGGCCCTTTTTGCGAAAGCTCTCGAAAACCCTAAAAAATATTTGTAATGGAGGGGGGCTCTTTCGAAAAAAAAAAAAGATTTTTCATAAAAGGGTTTTCAAAATGAGGTTTTTAGCAAAAATTAATTTTAAAAGATTAAACTCATTTGTTTTTCTCGTAAATTTTCTAATTTTTTTTGTTTTTGTGTTATTTTCCATTTTTTGCATTTTTTAGAATAAAGACCTAAAATTTTACGAGAAGACAAAGATTAAAACTAATTTTTGTGTTTTTGCAAAAAAATATTTACAAAAGGTAATTTTTTTGAGAATTAAAAGCTATTTTGAGAAAATTTCTTCAGAAAATGGGTTTCTATCCGAATTTTTTAGAAATATTTGAGGTTTACAACCTCGCACTGAGAAATATAGGGTCGTGGATCCAACAGGATACCAGATGGACTGTCTGAGCTTTTCTGAAATTCACTTTTAATATTTTAAAATCTTTAATTTGAAAAGTTGGATAATGAGGCTCAGATCTGGATTTAAAACACTGGGTTCAGATCCGGAATTGAATTTGAATATATCAATATGGAATTTAATCCAGAAAATCTGAAGAATAATTGAAATTTGGCTTTGATTTTCCTAGAAGATGGAGCCAGGGGCAGAAAGGTCAATTTTTACCAAACTTTGAAAAATTTGGGGTGTTCACAGATGCCCCTCTTTGCTACTAAACCGGTTGAAAGCCGAGCTTAGTGGCAAAGATAACACTCCAAATTTTGAAAAATGCCCCAGTCAGCAGATCTGAACTGTGTGTGGAAGAATTAATTTGAAAATATGACTTCTCAGGCTTAGAACCTTATCCTGAATGGTTTTGGGGAGTGATGATGCATAAATATCATGTTTTATTAATACAATTTCACTGCATAAATGCATCATCTATAGGTTTAAAGCATACACTTAGGTGCATAATGATGTTAGGGAGCTCTGGTTCGAATTTCATCAAAATCGGAGTTAATTTGAAGGAATTATGGCATTTACAGTGTAACGGGTCAAATATCGGATCCGATTTGAGAGATTTGGATCCAGACGCCCATTTGGATCCTGGATTTGGGTCAAAACACATGGAATCAACCCAGCTCCAGCCCACTTAAGTTTTGTAAAAACATTTTCTAAAAACACCCTCCTACATGAGGCGCCCAGTAAATATTTTTATTTTAACACTGTTTTTGAAAATAAACCCAAACAAGCAAAATCGTCAAAAGAGGGGGAGACGCCCAGCCATTCCTTGTCTTTGCTTTGATTTTCATGCCCTAGGGGCACGATTCTAACTCCAGCCCCCTCCTCATCTTCCACCTCATGCCATCTCCATTAGAGCATGAAGACAAGCTTGAGATTCAAGCTTTTTCTTGCCTTCTTTCACAATCTCTCCATTTCTTTAATCTCCAATGTTGGCTAATCTCCATGTGTGCTGTGTTTTGCAGGTGCAGCAGAGGTGGGAAACATCTATTCTCATGTGGAAGTGCGAAACACTCCCACAAGAAGGGCCGGCTCTACCTCCATTCGGTCTTCTACGCCCCCCGATCGAGAATCGGTTCACATTCCATCTTCGGTGGATTTCCAACGTGTTGCAGCTGTAGGATATGGTGTCATGGTGTATTTCCAGCATCAACGAGGTTCTGAACGGTGCGAAGCCAAGCAAAGTCCGCTCTTCTCTTCTTCCCCCCAGTCTTCGGATCGCCCAAGAGGTAGGTCTTCTCACTCATTGCTTCTAGTTAAAACCTATTATGTGCGTGTGTAATGTGTTGTGTGTTTCTCTGTATTTTCATCAGCCTTAGTTTGAATCCAATGCTCATATTGGACAAATCGTGGTGTCGAGAATGCGAGTTTTCAAACTCAATTCTCACTCATTTCTTATATTTGAAAAACTGAGTTCCGACTTGGATTTTTGCTTTTGTATATCCTTATTTTCTCAAAAGTTCCAACTTGAATCTCCCTGTCAATCTAATGCCCGCATTTGGATCGGAGTTCTCTGTGAATCCCCTTTCAGGTTAAGGGACAAAACCTGAACTTTCTCCTTCAGGATAAGGGATAATCCTGAAACACCGACAATCATCCTCGCATTAATTCTCAAGTACCTTCGAATGTCGGTCTCGTTTTCAACTCTCCTTTTGGAAAAAAACCAGTGCTCGTGCTGGTGTGCATTTCGAAAACCCAGTGCTCGTGCTGGTGTGCGTTTTCGAAACCCAGCGCTCGTACTGGGGCATTTTTGAAATCCAGTGCTCGTACTGGTATGTCTTTCAATTCCAGCGCTCGTGCTGGTACATCTAGCACTCGTGCTAGTATCTGGCAGACTGATCAGTTAGCCCTCCAGGTTTAGTCTTTGCACTAACCAATCATCATCATTCAAGTTCTAAATTTTCAATTTCAACCTTCGAGTTATGATTTTGTCAAAAATTCAAATCTTTTTCTCTTGCAAAGGACCCTCTTCAGGGAGAGTTCGAGGGAGCTCGTTCCTTTCCCATGCAACCATTTTTCGTTCGCGAGAACCTTCTTCCGGAGGAGAGTTTGAAGGGACTCGTTTTCTTCGCGAACAGTTTGCAAAACAACAACGAAACTTTACACAAAAGAACCCCTTTTCTTCAGAGAGAGCTTCGACGGAAGCTCGTTTCTTTTTGTGGCCCCCATTTTTCTCATCTTTGGCCAACCCCTTCACAGAAGACCCTCTTCTAGGGAGAGTGTGATGGACTCGATCTCTCTGTGATACTTTCTCAACTTTGTTTTTCGGTCGCCTTTCCATAAAAGAAGCCTAGAGATAGGGAGTTTTGACGAAAACTTAATTTCTCTTCGAAAGTTCCGTTTTGCAAACACCTCCTCTTTCAGGGAAGAGAGGAGTATTTTCAACTTCCCATTCAGGTAAGGGCTAAGCCTGAGTCTCTCTTTTTGGGGAAAAAGAGAGGAGAATTTTGTCACGGACGTGTCGATTCGATATCAAGCGATCTCTTTCATCAAGGATTTTAAGAATATTTTGCCAATTTGTTATCTAGTCATTGTTGATCTCAAAATTTTTGTCATATAAAGAACTACCTCAAACTATCTTTAGTATTATTTCCAAAGGAGCAAGACTTTTGCGAAATAAGAACTGAATTCAAGCTTTTTCTGTTGGTCAACCAAGAGAATGAAGAAAAATCTTCGATATGACCGGCAAAGGAAAATTCGATGATGTTAAAAAGCCATGAGCGAATTGATATTGATCATAGCTATGGCACATTCTTAAAGACCATTCTTTGGCAGTAAGACAGTGGAAATATCCTGGGCAGTAAAAAAAGAACCTACCCAATCCATATCTTCTCAGTCATTTGAGCTGTAAATCAAATATCCGCAAAAGGGATCTCTCAATTGTCGTCAAGATGAAGACGAATTATGCGAGCTAGATCTCCGGGGCCAAAGAAGATTTGGATCATCTCCGAGATGAAGGAGTTTGTGAAGGATCCTTTCAGGGAAAGTTCAGATCACCGTCGAGATGAAGGCGAGTGTGATGGACCTACCGACAAACCCTAAAAGATATTTGATTTCTGCTATCATCTAGAGAATTTTGACCAATGAACCTATATCATCAAGCCTAACTCCTGAGAAAAACAAGGATCGAAACATCTCCAAGATGAAGGAGTTTGTGACGTACCCTTCCCCTGAAAAAGAGAGAAAAGACAGGACATCTCCAAAATGAAGGATGATGTAAAAGCCCAAGAAAGCTTCCTGATTCAAAAGAGTGCAAAAAGATCATCATGGGAAATGCCCAGGATATCAAACTGCCAAAAAAATGTCAGGAATCATCTTTATCTATGTGAAATTCTTTTATCAATATTTTTTCATTCAATTTGCTTTTATGAAGCTAAGAATGTTTCCTTTCTTTTCATATCAAGGAAATTGATATCTTCCTTGAAGAAACTCAACAACAACAAATTTGAATTTGATTCTTGATTCTACAGAGTTAGCCCAATTGGAGCTAATACTCTAGGTAGAAAGAGGTGATATTTTCATGCACAATTCAATCATTTTTAGATCAAACTACAATTTTTGACATCTTATTGGCAATACTTTCTCATTATCCCAAAATGAAGTATGAACTTGATATTCGTTTTGACGTATCCTGACGTCATCCTTCCTTAGGACTGAAAAGTCCTTTTCCTTCCGTTTGATCTGAGCGCCCTCAGATTTGCACACTTCCCTGTGTTCCCCACTGTCCCGTCATAGACAGTTCCCGCTCAGGATAAGGGTTAAACCTGAACTTTTTGCAAAAGGTCAGTTTTTGTCAAAAGTTATTTTCAGTCTCAGCAATGAGACACCCAAGAATAACCCCTTTTCAAGCTTTAGGGACCCCCATTTTTCATTCTTTTGCAAAACCCCTCTCAGACTTATTGTGCAAAGTCTAGAGCTCCCATCACAGTTTCCCCGCTCCTTGAGGATTTTGTATCCATTCAGGCTAAGGATTAAACTTGTTACCTCGCTCCTCGAGGTATCACCCAAATCTTCTGTGAGAGGTCGTCTGTTTTTAGAAAGTTGATTTCAGTCTCAGCGATGAGACGCCCAAGATCATCCCTTTTCCAAAACTTTAGGGAATCCTTTGTTTTTCTCTTCTCGCAAACCCCGGAAGGGAAGACAGGAAAAATTTCCCGACGATAACATCACTCAAACTGATTTCATCGACTTCCCGGATGCTCGGGATGTCTGCAGTGAAAGTAGGATGGGGGATCATTGGCTGTGGGAGTCGCTCTTCCGGATCCTCTCCTAGGACCGTGGTAATCATGCCTCCCTTCGACCATTTGATGCATTGGTGAAGGGTTGAAGGAACAACATTGGCATTGTGGATCCAAGTGCGCCCGAGCAAAAGATTGTATGTGGGTGGCACATTGACCACATGGAAGAGCACAGTATGCACCGAGTAGTTGATGAAAATTTCGAGAAATATCTTCCCCCTGGTTGTCTGCCCGTGGTTGTCAAAACCATAGATCGTTATGGGATTCTGGGGTATATTTTTCTTCTTTCAGACCCAAAGCTTTGGTCGTCATCTCCAGACAGATATTGAGGCTGCTACCTCCATCAACTAACACATGAGGGACTGTCATGCCCCTGGTTCGCACCACTATGTATAAGGCGTTGTTATGAAATGAATGGGGTTTCGGCAAATCCTTATCCGAAAATGTAATGGGTGCGTTCGTCATGGCCTGGTTGACGATCTGTGCCATGTCTTGCGGAGTCATGCTAGGCTTGACTTTGATCTTTCTTAGTAGATATTCTAGCACTTGTTGGTGTTTTAGGGAAGCATGGGTAAGATGCAGGATAGAGATGTTGGATAAAGCAGTGATTGGCTTCTGTACTGATCCTGAAGTTTCACCCTTTTTCGAAGCTGCCTTGACGAAGCGCTTTGGAATCCTGGGGACTATCTTGGCAATGTCTGCCGTTACTTTTGCCGGTTCCTTGGTTGCTTTTTTGTTGCTGGAAAATGCAGTAATATCCACTCTCTTGGCGGAAGACTACGCTTGACGAAGGACTAGGACCTGATGTTGATCCTGAATGTCCTGACTGAAACATGGTTAAATGTTGCTTTGCAGAGAAAATGTTTGTTCTGTAATGACTGAAGTTGAATGCTTAGGGAATGGTTTGGAAAAGATTTCTGGTTGTTGCTCGTCCTCATCTTCGATCAACAATTTTTTGTCAATACAGTCCTGGATGATGTTTTTAAGGACAAAACAGTGCTCGGTGTCATGTCCAACGGTCTGGTGGAACTTGCAAAATTTATCAGTCCACTTTCCCATAACTACTGGAGGATCTGCCACTTTGGGGAGTTTGATCATTCCTTTCGACATCATATATTCCAAGATGTCTTCACGGGACTGCTCTAGGGTTGTAAACTCTCGATCATAACTCCAACCTTCATGTTTCGGTTTCTCTGGCTGCTTCGCTTCAGACTGCGGTGTTGATTGGACAGGCTGTGACTTAACAAATTTTCCTTTTTGGGCTGCAGAGTTTGTTCTTTCGGCCCTGGAATGCCCTGAGTTCTTGTTGCAGTTTTTCTTGTCCTTCTTGCTGCCAGAACTACTGCTGTTATCGAAAAAATCTCTGGAGTAAGCAACGTGTGCTTTCTTCTTCTGCTCAGGATTCTCTTTAACAAAAGGGTAACCCTCATATAGGCCATTATCCAGTCCTGTCTCGAGGCACTCGGCTCTCTCAATCAACTTGATGAATGACTTGGCGGGAGATGTGGAAATGAGGTTCCTCAAGGGCTGAGCAAAGTTATTCAAAATGATCTGCAGGGCGTACTCTTCTGGAACGAGAACCTTCATTCTGTTACAGGTGCTTCTCCACCTGTGAATGAATTCGCTAGCTCTCTCATTCTCGTTTTGTTTTAGATTATACAGATGGTTGAGAGTTGGTGAGGCTTCAACATTGAACATAAAGCGCTCAATGAACAAGTTTACGACCTTATCGAACTCTCGTAGTTCGATAGGATTAATGTGGTCTGCATACCACCTGACTGTCATTCCCTCTAGGCTGCGAGGGAAGCAAATGAATAATGCCCGGTTGTCTTTCCTGAAATGGCCGCACTCAGCATAAAATGTGGCCAAATGAGCCTTAGGGTTGCTTGTTCCGTCAAACTTGAGGAACTTCCGAGGGAGATTCTCTAGATTGTCATCCCCATCTAGGCCATTGTAAAAATCTTCACCGGAGTAAGTCTGCTTGCCTTTGCTTTTGGCCTAAATATCCTTAATGGCCCGATTCATTTCTTTCATCTGCTCGTGCATTGGATCATTAACTGGAATAGGCTTATTCACAGATTCAGGCTCTGCAACGATCTTTACGAACTGCTGCGGAGTATTCTGATGGTAGACAAACTGCTCTTCGTCCTATGATTCTTCCTTGACTGATTCTGATTCCTCAGAAGTGGTGTCAGGCTGGGCCTTCTTTCTGACAATCCTGACTGGCTTTTTCACAACTTTCTTCTTTGGTTTGCTCTTCGAAACAACCTTTTTCTGACTGGCCTCAGCTTGTTCTAACATCATCCTGGCCATCATCCTCTGAAACAGGTTGTACATAGCAGGATCGATATCATCGCCTTTGTTCTGATTCTGCCCTCTGACTGACTTGGGAGAGTTCGTTGCTTCGACTTCGCTGTCACTGTGCTGTGGAGCAGTCTCTTTTCCAGCTCTTGTCTGAACCATCTTGTCAATGCCAATGATTTCTGTCGAATAAAGGGAATGGTTAGAGCTCAGAGGAATTTTTGAAAAATATGATATTTTGAGAAAAAAACAAGAAAGGAAGAATTGATAGACAATCAAACAAGTTATCCCATCACCAGGGATCGGGTCACCACATGTTTTGTGATAATTGTGTTATCATTTTGTGATAACGAAAAAATATGCCTTGTTACCTAGGCGAGGTCGTCCATCATGATAACAGATAATTTGAAGAAGAATATAAGACAAAGTCTCATCACTAGGGATGAGGTCCTCACGGGGATCGTGACCATATAAAACATAATAAAAGAAAATTTTTGGCCATAAAGAACTTTTAACATAACACAAAGTTGCATTTTTCTTGATGGCAAAATTTAAATACAAAGAGAAGGTGGGCAGACAGTTTGCCACCATTCTCGGTATTCCGAAGATACATTAGGACCAAGAAACACAGACAAAGGAATGAAGGAGTCCCAGGTGTATTTGGTTACATGGTATGCCCCAGACCACTGATCCGACTGCAGATCGAATTTTGGCATGTGGCCCATCAGAAAACGAATGTTGGCGCGAACCTGCCGCTGCGAGAACTGTCTGAGACACCTCTCTGGCTGATAGTCGACACAGAAGAAAGGACCAAGCAGTCTGTAACGTTTGCTACGAGCATAAGTGTAGCGAGGAACTGATTCTTGTATGTCAAAGTAATCCCAAAGGATCTCCTTTTGATGCAGACTCTCAATCAAAGTTCGATACTGAACAGCAGACTTTGGCTTCTTGCTGCTGAACCTGAAGGAACTGGCCTTCGATGGAACATGTCGCAGGAACCAAGACTGCAACGCATAAGTGCATCCTTCCACCAAAATAGTCTCTCCAAGGGCAAAACGAGCTAAGCCTCTGTAGAGAAAGGCTAGAGCTGCCATGGACACTGAAAGTTGATGGATCTGCTTGCCTCCCCATCTTCGAAAGAGTTGGGCAACTCTGACATCAATGAAATTTTGTCTGTCTTGAAAGAATGCTAATTCCACTGTGTATAGGACCATAGCATGCTGGATTCTTTCTTTTGCTGCTCAGGACAAGGTGTCAACTTCCTCGTAGGATCTATACTTGCGATAGAGTCTGAACAGATCGATGAACTGACTCCCATTGATCTCGGTGAGAGGCCAAGATCTGCTCCCTGTAGCTCTGGCTAATGCTTCTTGAACACCTATCCCCTTGACGTTGATCAGGAACTGCTGCTCGACCGGGTCATCTGGCTGACCAGCTGGCTCTAGCAATCCCATGATGTCACTAAACTCATCCATTAGCAGAGTCATCTCTCCCTATGGAAACCAAAATGTGTAGGTACGTGGATTCCAGCATTCTGCCATAGCTTGAATCAGACTGCCGTTGATGGTTCGCTTGCCAACTGCCGATGCCATCTCCAATCCACAATCATCCAAGTGGTCTGGGAACATACGCGAGAAGGTGGCGAACCAAGAATAGTACCACCGAGGGAAGAAAGGATGAGACTGGATAACCCGATGATCCGGGGTTCCACTCCTGATTTGATAGAAGATATGATCTCTGGGAAAGACATCATCAAGGGAATTGGACGCCATTGAATTGATACTGGGGCAAAGAAGAAGAGATTTTAGATAGAATGCAGGACTTATGGATAGACTTTCGATGAGAAAGAGAGGATAAACATAAATCTTGAAAATTGGTAAAAAGATCAAGGGATTTTTAGAAAACGGATTTTCAGGGTTTTTAAAGAAAAGTTTGACACAAAAAGAGAAAAGAACGTAGGTAAAGAAAAAATACACACCTGGGGTTTTTGAAAATAGAGGAAAATTTTGGATAATACACCCAGGGTATTGAGAAGGTTTGATATATATAGGAGAATACAAACAAATATCGCATAATCAGAGCTGCACAAATAAGGATGCGCACACAGCACTCCCTAAAGTTGACTGTAAATGCGATATTTTGAAATGGCTTGTAGGACCTTAATCCTAACTCTATGGTTCAGATCATATGATTCCAATCAAGGTATGCCGATATACTCAAGTCGAAGCTCGAAGTACGTGGCATAGAAATAATTTTCTGGTTCTAAGGCAAAGGCTTCCCAACTTCCTTGAGCGCCTACCGATATACCTCAGACTATGGCCCTTAGGTACGTGGTAGGGGGGGCGCAAACCCAAATAAGTGGCTCAGTTGTGAGGCTCTCTCCCAAACTATGGTTCAGTGAGACAGCCCAGCAACGTGAAGACCGGGACAATATAGGTAGGGATGTTTTCAAAAACATGTTCAACATGCAATAAAAACCAGAAAGCTCTAATGCAAGTCCTAAAAGAGATAGATTTTAAATAAATAGAAGCATACACTTGCATACATTGTTTTGCATTCAATCCCTAGAATTGAGGAGAGTTGTATTTTAGACCTAGATCTAATGTGAACATGGAATAATCTCCTCAATATGGTCCTACCAAACCATACTTAAATCCTATATGCAAATGATGTTAGCTTAGGATGGAGTCTAGGCTCCTAAGGTTTGCATGGAAATGAAGCTGACATTTGTAGAATAAAGACTTAGATAATATCAAAGCAAAGCAAAAATGCATCAATTTGATCGGACAGAGACGGGTCCCATCTCGGTCGCCAAAACTATGATCATAGCAAAAATTTTCCTCTTGAATCTTTCTCTCTCTTCCTTCTCTTTTTCCTTCCTAACCTCTATTTCCTCCCTTTTGAAGGGAGAAGAATAAAAGACAGAAAGAAAGAGAGAAGAAAAAAAGAAAAGAAAAGAAGAGAGAAGAGGAACTCTTTTGCGGGGTCTCACTTGACCTTAATTTTAAAAATATTTAAGAAAATAACTCGCCTCTGTTTTGAAATATTTGCGGGAAAACAGGGAGACGGGATTCGTTCGTCGGTACGAGGTTCGACCGTTCCTGGCGCCTTTACCAGGGGTAATCAAACCAAGGGTCGAATTCATGCCTTTTGCTTTGCTAAAAGATTATCTAAGGATTTATCCTAAGTCTAAATGCACAAAGAATCATGCTTGTGCAATGCATGGATGTATGCTCTTTTCGAAAAATGATTTGGAAATCTCCAAGTGTTTTCTGAGATAAACCTGATAATAGAGTGAAGAAATGGTTTCTAACTTTAGAACTTAAGATTAAAGTTCTAAGTTTTTGGAATAATCAGAGCTTGGGAAAATAAATCTGAATCTTCAAGAGGAATGGTTTTTTTGAAGTTGAGGTGAAAGGAGAAGAAAGAAAAATTCAAAGTCATAAATGGACTTTGAATTTAGAATTTTGAATAAGAATAGAGATGGAATGTGATTTTGAATTTCGGTTTTAAAGTTTGAAATCAGAGTAAAATTTAAGAAATCCAAAGAGAATTGATAGATGAAATTGGTTTTTTGGAATTTTTGGGGATCAAAACTTGGATTCTTAAAAAATGGAATTGGATTTAAGAATTGGAATTGAGAATAGAAGTTGATTTGAAAACTGGAATTCAAGATGGAATTTGGATCCAAAGTCTGGATTCTAAATAGAGTTGAGATTCAAAATTGAATTCTGGGTTTAGAATCCTAAATGAGAATTGGATCTGAAATCTGAGATCCAATGATAGAATTGGATCCGAAATTTGGAATGGAATTTGGACCTGAAGTCTAAGATCCATGATGGAGTTGGATTCTGGATCCTAAATGGTTTTTTAGATCTGAAGTTTGAGATCCAAAATGAAATTGGATTCTGGATCTAGGATTTTAACTAGGGATTGGATCTGAAGTCTGAGATCCAAGGTGAAATTGGATTCTGAATCCTAAATGGATTTTGGATCTGAAGTCTGAGATCCGAGGTAAAATTGGATTCTGGATCCTAAGGTGGGTTTTGGATCTGAAGTCTGAGATCCAAGGTGAAATTGGGTTTTGTGGAGATTGTACTTGAAAATCTGGATCCAAGTTGGGATTAGGATCTAATTTTATATCTGGATTTTAAAAAGTCCAAATAGGACTTTTAAAGATGGATCTGGGTTTTGAAAACCCATACTGAATTTAAGAAGAGTCAAGTTTAAAATTAATCTCAAACTTTGATTTTGGATTTAAAGACAGGAAGATAAGCTTGGTTTTGATTTTGAAGATGAATCAGAAACTTCAAAGTTAATTTGAACTCTGAAGTTGAATTTTGAATCAAATTGGAAATTTGAAGTTTGAACACCAAAAATGATTTTGAATTTTCAAAGTCAAATCGGACTTTGAAATTGAGATAGAATTGGAATTTGAAATAGAATTTTGAAAAAAAAGATTTTTCAAAATCACTTGGGTTTTTGAAAAAAGAATTTTGAAAATATGATGCAATTCTATCCTAAATGATGAATGAATCTAAATAATTTTTGAAATTGGGTTTTGAAAATCATATTTCATTCTTTAAATGAATGTAAATAAGATTAATGATATAATACACTCCTGACTATGGTCATTGAATGTATTATATAATAATCATATCCAAATTCAAATGAAAAATAAAATACATTTTGGTACTTTTATAGAGTTTAAAATGAAATTAATTCTCAATATATCCTGACTATGGCCATTGATATATGTATTGAATCAATTTTAGACTAAACTCTGATGAAAGAGGAAAATATTTAAAGAAAATATGATGAATTTCGAAGAGGATCCAGTGTGGATCCAATGTTATTTCGTAAAAGATAAAAATACTAAGTTTTGTTTACATCTTGACTATGGTCATTGATGTAAATCATCAACTTAGGATTAATTACCTCTTACGAAATGATGCACGTGCCATTCGTGTTTCACCATTGTGCAATTTTGAGAAATAAAGGCAAAAGCATGAAAATAAGCAATTTATGACATTTACAATGCTTATCCATTCTATCTAAAACAGGAAATGTAAATTCTCATTAAGATCTAACTATTACAACACATAACATAGAATTCACAACCCCAAATAATGATCTTTTCCACATATTCTCCTGCAAAACACTTGATTAAAAAATAGAAGAGATTTGTACATATCATGTGGATGTCAAAAGATGTCAATGGTAAGAAAAAAAATGCTCATATGTCGAGGCACAACTGATTAAAAAATGAAAAACAACATACATACCTATATACATACCTGTATGTATATGCATATACATATATGAATATATATATATATATATATATATATATATATATATATATATATATATATATATATATATATATATATATATATATATATATATATCACATACATACGTTCGATATAGGTGGATGAGAGTGATGTTGATGAAGTGGGCAAGTAAATAACATATGCTGAATATGGATGAAACAATTTAATGTACAGGTAATGCTTTCACACTGCTTACTTCTGACAAAAAACTCAAATGTGACAGATCGAACCTTGATGCCCGGTGGATCATAAAAATCGATATCTCAGCTAATGTTCCAAAATGATTCTGAGGGATGTGAACAAATTTTTGGTAATGCACAAAGGACTAAACCCTCTAGCTGCATCCACTAAGTGAAAACTTAAGCTAATCACGTGTTGTTGAGGCAAGTGGGATGGTATCATGCCATGAATCAGCAGAGCACACGTTTTGTAACAAAGCAAGTTTTGGTTTTAACATAACAGTCAAACCACATGATTTACAACAGATCAGAAACCTGATTCTGAATCAATAAGACCCCCAAAAACAAATCACACAGTAAATCAGAATTTTAATATTGCGATGGCAAAACAAGTGTTTCACATTTAGGCCAGAGAAATGTTGCCAAGCAAGCCCAAAATTCGATTTTCCCTATGAAAGGCTGGTGCTCAGTAGCTTCTGGGCTGAATCCAATTCAACACAGGAGTTGAATTTGATATAATCAGTAGCAGGAATTACTATATGGGAAGGTGATTCCGACTTATTGATTCAACAATAGATGAGTCAGTGAACCAGGCAGTGAATGCATCACTGTGAAAATATGGATGGACTAATGGGAACAGTTACTGCTAAGAAATTTTTAAAACACAGGAAAATAAAATAATAAATAAAAAAAAGAAACTGGGGGAAGGGTGTCCACGCAACGCGTGGCTGTTGTGCACTGAATTGTCATGAAGTCAAGGATATGAAGTTAAAGGGGCATCGGCCACAGGGGATGGCTGTGGTGCTGCCGGCGAGAGTAACTCTTGGATTGCTGGGAGTGTTAAGTGCAGTGGAGTGGTGATTGGTGTGTTTATGTGCAAAAGGAACTACAGCAATGCTCGGCATTGCTGTAGGTGGTGAGACAAATGAACACAGCAGTACCTTGGTGCTGCTGTAAGCAAAGAAGAAGGCTACAACAGTGCCAAGCGAATGCTGTAGGTGGTGATTAAACCTGATCACTATGTAAGAAAGTATGAGATGATAGGTGATGTGAAATCTTATGGCAAATGGAGATTCATGATATTGCAGCAAAGGTAAGCTATATTTCTCTTCCCTATTCCTTTTAGGTTCAAGAGGGATGAATCGAAGTTGAATCCCAAGCTCATGATGTTGGTATGAGCAATCACTGAGACCTCTTTCTGCTTTATAAGTAATGTTCATATCTAACTTTATTAAACCCATCACTAATACCCTCTGAGCCACCCGAATCTCAAATTTCCAAAAAAAAAAGAAAAGAAAAAACATCAAAGCAAACTGGAGTGTAGACAATGATATCCTGAAGATGAAGAATCTGATCTCTAATGATTAAAATCTTACAGAAAATGAAAACTAATACACTCTCCATGCTAAGAGCATTAATGTCACGATTATAAGACAAGAATAAGCTATGAGCGACCTAATAAATAAGAAAGAGAAAGAAAAAAATCTTCAATCTGAGAAGGAAAGCATACCTGTCAGTGCTACCTCTGCCCTGTGAACACCAAGTCACCATGCTATTCCAAGTCTAAAACAGTTCAACACGGTCAGTATGTGATGTCATGGCCATACTCCACTCGTTTGGTATAGAATGGTTGAATGTGTTTATTATGTACCATCATTGTACAGATAAAATCCACAGGATTGCATGGTTTTGTTAATAATCTTAATGATATCACATTATTGACTTTGATATGTTTAGAAAGCTTTCTGAATAAAGGTGGGAAGCATCTGCATAAGGGTTATTATCAAGCTGGAAACAACAGTTTGAACAAACTGTTAAGATGTCGATAGTAATACGACACAATATAATGAATATTCATCAGAGAATGCACAACGACAAGTGCAAAAACAACGAATGTGAATCAGTGGGATCTGCTTACAACACAGAAATAAAAAAAATGAAGGGATATATATATATATATATATATATATATATTCAAATGAATTTACTGCTAGGTATTGATAAGCTGCAATCACAAGTGAGATTTAAAAAGGAGAAGATAAAATTCTGAACAATAAAAGAAACATGAAGATAGATGAGAATCGATGACACCGAAACGTAAATGCAAGTCCAACCAGCAACGTTGATCAGGATTTTAAAGCTAAGCATTCGAAATGCTAAAAGGAAGGAAACAAAACGAGTGTCGAAGCTCTGTATTCCATGACTGTCGCCAGTAATAGGTCGATTCTGCGAAGAGCAGGTCGATCCTACCACGGCTGCCCTAAAGTAAGAAAAGAAAAAAAAATTGAAATGAAAAACCATGCAATGTATTGTAGAGCTTAAGGGACACCAATGCACATGGATAACGAACATACAATGCTTAAAAGAAAATTACAGAAGGATAAACATAAAATTATGGATGGGATAACAGAGGAAATTGATGAGAAATCATCAATGGGGATCAGAGTTAACGAGAACCATAATAGGAATCAGAAAATCCACAGAAATTCATAAAAGTAAGACAGGAAATCAGGTAATTAGGAGACAAAATATGATCTAAAACAGGAAAAACAAAGCATGGCTCAAACAAAAATTGAACAGAAAACAGGATGTTAAAAAAAAAGAATAAGCTTGAAATAGAAAAGAAACAAGTAAAAAAAAAAGTGAATGCAGATCGAAACTCAAGACATGATTTAAAATCAGAATAGACAGGAAGTGGAAATAACAAAAGAAATCAAATAGGATAAAGTTGGCTATCGACTGGAATCATAAGTGAGACATCAAAACATATAAAAAGAAACGAGAAAAACCTGTCGGAATCAATCCTTCCGTTGATATTGCATGGTGTAAGCCGATATTGCTAAATGCAAATCGGGTTTACAGGATATGCGTTAATGGGGCAAAACCAGATTAAACAAGATGATGAAACAAAGATGGGAAATGCAAGCGCAGCAACGTAAAGAGATATTGACGAAAAAAATTTGAAACGAGGGGCTCTTACCAGCTTCTTGTGGAGGAGATACTTTGGGGATGGAGCGCTCTGCAGTATTTTGCAGATGGGGAAGAGCCTTTGAAAAGAGGAGAGCAAATGAGAGAGGCAATGGGTGATCCGAGTAACAGAAGGTTGTGGATCTGATTCGTTGGGGGTTTTGGACGATCGGAGTTGCTGGAACTGTTTGAACCCCTATAGCTCTTCAGATGTTCAGACTACTTGGTGCTGTCAGGGTAGTCAGTCAGCTTCCTTCAGTAGGAGGAAATGGGAGCCGGTGAGGCGCGATTGGCTGTAGGGATCTCTTCAGAATAATCAAGAGGGATGCAATGACAACCAAGGGAACAACCGATGTCCTCCCTCTTCCCCCTTGTGCCCCTTTTAAAGAAAAAAAAGAAGAAGAGGAAGCCTCCAGAAGGGGCTTCCGTTGCAGATGGATGGAGGAGAATGCGGATGGTAGTTGATGATCGATGGTTGAGGATGGGGACGAAGGTTCTGGAGGGCGATGGAGAGGAAGGATGTGCATGGGGGTTGGCCATGGGGTTCGTGAAGGAGAGAGCGCGATGGACCGATTCTGAAATCCTAATTCGATCTTTTAAAACACTGAGGGTAAGATTTTCCAAAAAGGGGCCTCTTAAAGAGTGTTTTCTAAAAACAGGTTTTTAGAAAACCATTTTTTTTGTAATTTCCTTCATTTTTTTTTATTTTTTTGTTATTTTTGGGAATAAAATTCTAAAACCTAAGAAAATCTGAGGGACAAAAGCTATTTTTGTATTTTTTGGTAAAAATTTACAAGAATAGGGGTTTTCTAAAAGTTTGGGTTTGATTCCTTCAAAAAAATGAGTTTGGATTCAAAGTTTGAGAAGATTTTCGAGTTTTTAAACTCGAATTAAGAAATATGGAGCAATGAATCCAAACGGATGCCGGATGGACTGTCCGAGCCATTCAAAACTATTTTTGGTATTTTTATAATTTCAATTTGAAAATTGGACAACGAGGCTCAGATTCGGATTTGGATCCGAAGCTGAGTCAGATGTATAAAAATGAACTTAATTTCAATAAAATCTGAGAAATAATTGAAATTTGAATTTAAAACTGACTCAATTATTCAGGAAATAGAAACAGGGGCAAAAAAGGAATATTTACAATATTTTGAAAATTTTGGGGTGTTCACACAAGCCAAAGGAGGTGTGGGGCCCCACGAGACCCCACAAGAGCCTAGGCTGGCTGTGGAAGAGCCCATCCCAGCAGCTCACACAATCCAGCCCCCTCAAGGGGCGTAGCTAAAAAAAACCCAACATTTATATATATATATATATATTTCTAACTATGAACCGAAAGGCTACCATTTTCCGACATTCTACATGTTTCAGCAAAAGTAACAAACCTAAGACTTGTCGAGCTATTTGATAGCTTTCCACAGAGTCCAAGAAGTCAGCATTTCACGGAAAGGTCCGAGAGGTATGTCGGAAACGCCAGACATCACCAGAGGCGTATCCAGACTGCTAATGAAATAGGGTATCCGAAAATAAATGGCAATTGTTCATGGCTCTATATGCCGAATCAGATGAAGTGGACAACTATGGAGTTATAGAGCTCTATTTGAGCTTTCCGAAATGCCCAAGAACACTCCGATCCGACACATATCCAGGGGGATACGGTCATTTTATTGGAGGGTTTTCCGATGCCTCAGAAAAACGGAAAAGCAATGAATTAAAGAAAGAAATTATATGAGAGACAATGACAATGAAAATCATGGGGTCAACATACAAGAAGAGTGGCGGCTAATGAGGCCCTCTCACAGCAATCTCATGGCTTGAAGCCATGTCGGATCGATTTACACCTTTACAAGTGCAAATTGATCCCCAAAAATAACAAAAACAAAACCCATGCTTGCAAAAATACCTTAGCCCAAAATGTAACACATGGAGGGGGTGTTATCTCACCTTGGATCTGGGGCTGATGGAGGAGATGAAGGATGTGGCTGCTCAACTGGGGGAGGGCTGCTGCACTAGGCCACTCACACAAACCCACACAAGAGAACGGAAGAGGTGAGATGTTGGGGGAAGGAAGAGAGGAGAAGGGAAAGAGGGTGTCGACCCTCTCTCTCCTCCCCTTTTCCACTTAAAAAGGGGATAAGGGTTGATGGAGGGTGGGGAGAGAAAGGACGGGGATGAAGGGCCCTCCCTAATCCCCTCCTTGTTTCAAGGGATGGGTCAAAGAGGGTCAAGGGGCTGACCCCCACCCACTCCCCTTGATTCAAGGGGAGTGGTTGGCTTTGACTTTTCAAAGCCAAAGCCAAAGCCAACACCCAAATTTCTGTTTTTTTTTTTTGAATTCAAAAACTATATATATTTTATTTGAATGGGGTAGGGTCTACCCCATAAGGGGCGCCCAGCCTATCCCCAAAAATGTGGGCTGTACCCACCCTCTTTTATAAATCCCTTTTTAAGACCCCTTGTTTCATTTTTTAGAAACTTTTCAAAAAGCCTTGTTAAAGGTGCATTTTTTGAAATATCCACATACTTTTTTTTAAATCTACATGGGCTGAGGTGGGGCCCATGCCAACCAACTTCCCTAAATTCCAGAACCAACCTCCTTTTAAAATCTTTTTGAAAAACCTCTTGTAGGTTTTATGAAATTTACAATTTACTTTATGAAAAACCATTTTACTTGTTATTTAAATGGACATGTTTAATTTAATTCAAATGTTTTATTTCTAATTTATTTTTCATGCATTAAGACCTAAATTTTTAATAATATATTTAAATTTCTAATTCCGATGAATTTAAGCCTCGTTAAGACTCATATTTATTGATATACCCTTTTTCGCCAAATACATGAAATAACGAGATATTTTTCTCATTTAGGTCCCAAATTTGGAGAGAATCTAATTAGATATAATATAAGTCTAATTTACAAACATCGAGGTTCAATTCATCACAGTTTGCCCTGAATCTCCTCGTAAAGCAAATTTATGTGATTCAGAACTTTAGAAAGCAATATACACTAAATTTACGAGCAATTCTCGCGTAAAAACAAGAAATTCTTAACATTGAAGCATATACCATATAAAATTTCTTCAGAAATATAGTAGGTCTTACATCATTCCCTCCTAAAAAGGGATTTCGTTTGCAAAATCATGAATGCTAGGCCACAAAAAGATCAGGGTATTTCTCCCTCATGTTGGCCTCTGGCTCCCATGTGCATTCCTCGATGCCATGGTGTTGCCACCTTACCTTAACCAATGGAATGGTCTTGGTACGCAAAACTTGATCACGATGATCAACAATCTCTACAGGTCTCTCAGCTACAGTCAAGTCCTCTCGTACTTCCATATCTTCGTATCGGATGATGTGTGATGGGTCAGGAATGTACTTCCTTAACATCGACATGTGAAAAACATTATGAATTTGAGCATATTGATGTGGTAGCTCAATTCGATAGGCTGCTCTACCAATCCTCTCAAGAATCTTGAACGGCCCAACATATCTAGGACTCAACTTTTCTTTTTTTCCGAAATGAAAGCCGCTCTTCGTCAGTGATACCTTCACGAAAACCATGTCGTTCACATCAAACTGGAGTTCTCGCCGCCATTGGTCCGCGTAACTCTTCTGTCTGTCCTGAGCTGCCTTCAAACACTCTCAGATCTTCTGCACTTGTTGTGTGTAGTGTTGAAGAACAATCGACGATTTGCTGGATCGATCGCTGATATCGTCCCAATATGACGATGATCGACAAAGTCTCCCATACAAAGCCTCGTACGAAGCCATTCCGATACTAGCGTGATAATTGTTGTTGTAGGCAAACTCGACCAGACACAAGTGTGAATCCCATTCACCCTTCCAGTCGAGCATACAAGCTCGCAACATATCTTCTAACGTCTAAATCGTTCTTTCTGACTGACCATCAGTCTGAGGGTGAAAGTGTAAGACTCACAATTTTTTTTAAGAATTCATTGTTTGCGTAAAGTTGAGGTATATACTTTCGTATGTTTACGAGGTTGAAGCACACATAATTAGATATTATGTGAATTATGCACTGAATTTCGGTTCATAATGAGCAAGATTTGAAATCGCGTAAGTGTAGTATATGAGTTAGAAGAGACTAATTTTGGACAAATTAACTTCTGAAAATTTAAGGGTAAGTTCATAATATATGTATTTAGTTTGTCCCCGAATTTGGGACCTATACGACGAAAAAACATTGTCAGTGCATGTGAATTTCTGAAATTGCATATCGATAGTACGTGAGTCGTAACGAGAGCATTTCTCGCAAATGATAGGAAATGTTTTAAAGGAGCTTTGAACATTCCATGTCAATTAAGAATTTGAATATGACGTGAAAGAGAGTTAATTTTATTTAGAAGCAGTAAATAAGCATTTTACGTAATATTTTAAATATCATTTTGGATCTGGGATCCGACCAAAGATGGCCCAGACCCTATGGGCATTTTCTCTTGTGGACGTTCTTGGTCCTAGACTACCAGCTGGTCAATGGTTGACCAACTGGGCGGTGGCATGGGTGTAAAAACCCCAACTCCCATTTAAATGTTGGTTGTGGGTTGGCCAAGTGGGCGGCAGCCCATGGCATTTTTGTAAGATCTTAAGTGCAGCCTAAATGGCGCACTTCCATTAGCTGGAAAGGGTGGCAGCCTTGGGGCTCCCTTTGCAATTTCTCCCAAACCTTAATTGTAATGCCCCAGAATCCCAGCTTGGGAAATCCTTTAGATTTTCAGGGTAATTTTTTTTTTAAATACATTGTGCGAAGCGAAAAAACCGAAAAGGAAAAACAAGTGAAATTTCTGGGCGAGTTACAGGGTGAACAACAAGATGAAACATTTTATTAACCACATTTTATAAGATGATACAACATTTCCCTTTTTACAAAAACCAACTGCCAAGATCTTTGATGTTTTAGAAGTGTGGGTTCAGTCCTCTGCCGCACACCGAGCTCCATCGCACCATGAGAAGTCAAAACACCTGTATCCCTATAAAACGGGGTTAGTACTCTTTCGAGCTGGTGAGACAACCCAATCACAATATACCAATATGTGGAAAATGAAAGCAAAGCTTATCATGAAACACATAGCACTCTCATTCATTCGCAATAATTGAACAGGTATAGCATAAGCAAGTATAAAGAGAGTGACAAAATTACACATAGGGCAATAAGTGATAACTACTAGCAATAACATGCTTTTAGAACATAAGTCAATGCAATTAGGCAAAACATGAGAAAATGACCACGACTATCCATTACACAATTCATAGCAATTATAACATGATATGCATCACAGAACATAATCAATTGATGTAACAACACAGGAGAATATGTCATGCAGAACAGATACGTTATTGTGAATTGTGCATAGATACAAGTGGGCATATATGCGCATATTGCGACAAGTATGAGAACAAGCAATGTAACCCTACAAAACAGTGTGCGTTATGACGAGACAGTTAGAAACATTTAGCTATGGTAGGGCGTCTCTAAGAATGAATCACGAGACTTGTAAAAGCATATAAAACTATGTATCTCTAACATAAGCAAGCTCGTCTCACGAGGTGGGGCCATCACCCACACCAAAACTCGCAAAGGAGTTCCAACTCTCACATAAGTCTCAGAAGACTAAAATTTCCATATATCTGTGTGATCATGCAAAAATTTTCCTCTCGTTCCTCTTTTCCTTCTCTTTACCTTTCTAACCTCTATTCCCCTTTTGAAGGGGAAATAAAAGATAGAAAAGAAGAGAGAAATGAGAAAAGGAAGAAGATAGATGAACTCTTTTGCAAGGTCTCATTTGACCAAAATTTTGAAAAAAATGTTTTAAAATCACTCGCCTCCGTTCTGAAAATCTGCGGGAAAAATGGAGAGACGGGATTTGCTCGTCGGTACGAGGTTCGACCGTTCCTGGCGCCTTTACCAGGGGTAATCGAACCAAGGATCAAATTTATGCCTTTTGCTTTGCTAAAATATCATCTAAGAATTTATCCTAAGTTTAAAATGCACAAAAAAAATCATGCTTGTGCGAATGCAAAGATGTATGCTTTTTTGAGAAAGTATTTCGAAAGTTTCCAAGTTTTTGCTTAGATGAAATTGATAATGGAGTGAAGAAAGGTTTTAAAGGATTTGAATTGGATTTTAGATCTTGAATCCAACTCAAGATTTGAAATAGATCTGGAAGAAGAGACTTGAATTTCCAAGTCGGGATTTGGAATGATTAGGATTTGGAGAGATGAATCTGTGGAAAAAGGATTTTGAAATTTTTGAAATAAGAATTGTAAGACCCACAATTTTTCAGATAACTCTGAATAAATTCCAGAGGCATTTTTCCAGTGAAAAATAGTGTTTTTACCGTAAAGCGAATCGAACTGATTCTTGCGATCCAAATATACTTAGGATATTCGTATCTTCACGAATATATGCTCAAACACTCTCTTCCTCCCTCATCGAAATCAAAAGATTCCTGCGAGCCAACTTTCTTAGTTACATCAACACGAAGATAATGGTCTACTTAGAATTTTTCGGAAAAAAATGCCGAAAACTCAACTTTTTTGCGGGACCCGCAAAAATATTGGTGGGACCCACAGAAATATTTCTCAGAAAATATTCTAGAATATTCTAGAATATTCCAGAACCTTCCAGGGAATATTCCATGGAATATTCCTTCTGGATAAGATCAAACAGTCAGATGGATAAGATCAAACAGTCAGATGGATAAGATCAAGCTGGATTTCTGAAAAAGCCCAAGGGCATTTAGGTAATTGGGGTTGCTTAGCCCCTAAGCAACCTCCCCTATAAATAGAGGAGGCCCCCTTTAGAAAAAATCGCCACCCCCTCCCTTTGCCTTCTCTCTCTCCTCCTTTTCCAAACCTCCCCTACCTAGCCTAGCCCACCTGAGCCCACCTGACCTGGTCTGAGCCTGCCTGACTTAGCCTGAGCCTGCCTAACCTGGTCCTAACCCACCTGACCTAGGTCTGAACCACCTGACCTAGCTCAAACTCAATTGACTTGACTTGAACCTAGTTGGGTTGGAAGTCAAAGTCAAAGTCCTTTTTGGTCCAACTTTTGGTTTGGATTTCTGAACCCAGACTTAGCCTACTTGAGTTGAGTTCGAACCTGCTGAACCCAGTTGACTTGGACCGAACCCAGTTTGGTTCAAACCACTTAGGTTAAGCAGCTTGACCTGCTTTACCTCTTTCTCAACTAGGTCGACTTCATCTGACCTAGTCTGACCTCTTGACGGAAGGATCGAAGCTTGTTCAAAGCGTTGGATCATTCGGGAGTCGTTTCTTCCGCAATTTGAAGTAAGTTCACTTCGTTGATCCATCTCTCTCAAGTATTTAATTGTTTGTATATAGCATATACTTTCTGAAGTAGTATCTTGCTTTAGTTCTTGGTTGAGCCCTCTAGGACACTTCGGTGTTCACGCGCTCGCCTCGTAACTATCGTCGGATATATATGTTCGAATGCGCAGTATATGCGTTCTTCAAAATAGTATCTCGCCCTAGTTCTTGGTTGAGCCCTCTAGGACACTTCGGTGTTCACTCGCTCGCCTCGTAACTATCGTTGGATACAGATCTAGGTGTATATCTGCTGATTCTGCCGACGCGTCCTATATCGCACAGGCTATGTAATTTACCTTTGCCGTCGCGTGTATGATGCCAAGGCTTCCTGTTTTTCTGCATTTCCGATTATGCATTTACTTACGCCGTCGCGTCGAACGATGCCAAGGCTCCTGCTTTCTGCAATGTATTTACTTACGCCGTCGCGTCGAACGATGTCAGGGCTCCTGTTTTGTTATATATGTAGAATATTTCGTTCGGTTAAACACCCCGAACAATAGTATATGCATTTCTTTACGCCGCCGCTGTATAAAGCACAGGCTTCTGCTTATACTACATATATGAGCGTTCAAATGGAGATCAAACTCCAAATCGCCAATGCGATTCCCTGACCGCTCGTCGTTCAAGATTCTGCTTGACGAATGAAGCCCCTATTGGAAAGGCTTCGCTTTTTGGCAAAATGCTCTTTACGTAAAGACTAAGTCAATTACGTATGGCCTGGCTATGGCCCAGGGTTCCTGCAACCTTGATGGATGCAAAGTACGCACAACGGTGCGCGTCCATTTCCCGAGTTACGCGTAGCGATTTCCCGCCAAAGAGGGGGGATGCCGCTGAAATGGATAAAAGAAACGCACGCTTTCTCTGTAACAGAGAGGAAGTGCTGCTGAAAATTCTGAAGAAGCTAAGAATAGCTCAGAAAGAACGTAGCAGGATACTCTGACATATAGCAGAGTGCTACCCAGTTCATGGAATGCCTTCTACAACGTATAAGGGTTCGTCGCACCGCTGCCAATAGAGCAGGGGAAGTGCTGACAAAATGGTTGGCAGAAGAGCTGCCAGAACCAATGGAATAGCATAATGATATTCGTTGATGGAACGATGCCAGAACGGCTCGTATCCCTGTGCCTGCAAGGGCACCTTGCTCGTAAGGGCCGTCGAGCCAGAGTAGAGGTTGCGCCTTGACTAGGTTTGGACTCGTTGCGTAAAAATACGCCGAGTAGCTGATCTATTTAGATCGAGTCATATGCATGCTCATTGAGAACGGTTACACAACCAGACTCGTAAGGGCTGATGAGCCAGAGTGTGTTGTTTCCACCCAAAGAGGTGTGATGCTCGTGGTGGCCGAAGTGCCAAGATCGGTGTTCTGCATGCATATGAATAAGACTTAAGGTCGCACATACCCCGCGATTGAAAATCGTGTTAGGGGTACCCTCTCAGTAATGACTGTGTTGGGGCGGACTGAATGGGGTCGGGTACATACTCCCGTAGTGCTAAAAGCACGGGCTGCCTAAATGGCATGCAGATTCTGTCCAAGTAATTGTAAGACTGGCAGACCCCTTCAGGAATTATGCTCACGACCTGAACCCTTTGGCAGCCCAGCCAGCACCCGGTGCTAGCCGCGGCTCACCCTTGTTGGAGCCGGGTGCCAGCCACTTAGTGCTGGACACCCCGGGCCTCCCTTTCGGCTGAGCCTCTATGGGCTTAAGTCGGAACTGAAAGGTTCAGACCATAAAACGTTGCAGCAGTAGTCTGGTTTTAAGGACCAGACCCCTTGACCTGCTTTGGCACCCTTTTTGCATAGCCGATTGATCCTTGTCAGGAGCTGGAATTAGCCCCAACCGAACCCTTTGGCAATCTGGTTCGAACCATAGTCGAACCAGAACCTGTTTAGTGTGCACGGCAGTCTGGTCCAAAGGACCAGACCAATGTTGAGTTGGAGCTCTTTTGGCAGCAAGTGTGCGGATCCTTGTGTTGGCACACTTGCAGCCCTGTAATGCCACTATTGTGGTTGTCAACACGTTTCTATAAAAAACCAGGTCGCACCTACTTCGAGCCGAACCCTATTAGGTTCAAGCTAGCCTTTGTATTTCCCGCACCCTCCTCGCACTTAGGTTAGGGTTTTGGCATAAGTGAACATGCCTCGGGTTGCATCGAGATCGATGTATATATATATATATATATATATATATATATATATATATATATATATATATATATATATATATATATATATATATATATATATATATATATATATATTAGGTGCGAATGTGTATGTGTACGTGTACATATGTATATATAAGGCGTGCCTTATTGAGTATAATTGTAAAATGTGGAAATATATATCTATATACATATAGGTATAGATATGTATATACATATATGTTAAGACGCTTAAATGATTGTTTTGGTATGACCGAATGAACATGCGACACTCCGGTGTCCCATCCAAGTGTTTTCTTTAGATGATTCCACATTCAGAACTAAGTATGAATTACATATTGTTGTCCTACGTTCGTTTGGGCAAATGTTTTGTTTAGGGTCCGCGGTCGCGGCACCCCGAACTGTGATAATGCCAATGTAATCCCCATTAGAATGGGTTAATTTCAGAAATCATCTTTGACACGTACGTGTGTCGTACTGCGTAAGGAAATCCTTATGCCTTGATTTACGTGCAACGGTCTAGTTAAGTATACAGACGAACACTATTGCAAATCCACATACTTGGGAACTACGTTGAATTGCAAGTGTTGTTTAAATATCTTTGTTTCGGGTCTAAAGGCACGGCACCCCATACCGTGGAAATAGATAATGTTATTCCCATAAGACGGGAATATTCCAGATTTCACCATGAACACGTAAGTGTGTTGAACCACATATGAGAATACTGTTAAGTGCAATCTTAACACTGAAGTATGCTAATTAATGCATTATTAAAATGGGAATTATTGCATGTTATGCAAAGTGTCATTGTTAATGATTTAGAGACAATGTCTCATAGAATGCAAATTGATGGAATGCCACGTGCATGAAACTGCATATCTGCTTGCATGCTTACTTGTCTTTCAGAAATGAAATTATATAATGCCCCTGATTATTTATTGTGCAAATGATAGAAAGCATATGATACCTTTACACTTTGCACTTTACACATCCTGACACGGTTACTGAGTAGTGCGTACCCTGAGGAGGTACATTACTTGAGGCATGGGTAAGCGCACTAGGTGCACTTACTTCAAGAATGAAAAGATTGAAAATATAACACCATAGGGTATGAATTTAAATGACTTGTTATGGGCTCAGTTGGAGTCCTTGGGCAGTGGCCCTTGTGTTGAGAATGGACTCTTGTGTGATATACCCTGAATTAAAAATAAATAAAATGGTGTTGTGACTGCTTTCACGAGCAGTGTGCTCTGTTGGCCGCGTGAGGGTGAGCACGTGAATGGGCAGGCCAAGTCCTCATTTTGCATAACCACGGGGACCATGAGGCAAATTCCTTGTTAAGATGTATGACTGCACATGAGCCTAAGAAAGATAAACCTGCTTCGCCCCATTCACAAAACGGTTCACCTTGAAAGAGGGTGGATGGTACAACCCTGAGTGACTTTTCGTTACTACAACACATGTTTTGACAGGAGCTGTAGCGTCCTTTGGCCTCCAGTCACTCAGAGTCAGGAAGGTCGAGGTTGCCTTTTTAGGACCTCACTACTGCAGTTGTAAAACCCATGAAATTTATGAAATTCTAAATGAATAAAAGGGATCCGTTATGTGAAATAGTAAGATTTTAAGTTAGGCAGTACAATTTTTATGACTTGTGGTTTCTAGAACGAAACCGATAACAAACTCTCACAAGTGGTTTTGGATCCGGATCTTGGCGAGATCCGATGATCTGACCCGGTTCACGAGTCCAAGTAAGGAAACCCGATGGTTTCGGGATGATAGTGTGAGATCCGAAGCACATTTAAAGTAAGCAAGTGCAAGTTTAAAACCAATGGGTGAAAAATCCACTTGAAATTGGAAGAAATCCATCAACAAGGAAAAAAATGTCCCATTGTGACATAAAGAGAATTTTCTGCAAAAGTAAACACCAAGTGATGGTGTGGTGTTGTGGTAGGACACACGGTGTGTGATACCCCCACCCAAGTTCAAAACCCCCTGTGCATAAATTATTTTTTTTACAAGAAAGTGATGATTTCTACCTTGGTGAAAAGGGTAAAAATGTGGGATTAAGTTAAGCCTAAATTTTTGGCTTTTTCATCTAGCTCTACCAAGGATTGAGGAGAATCCCATGTGACATGGAAGAGGGGTACCCATAAAGCAAATAGTGAGAGAAGTTAGAGGAAATCATGCCATAGAGAGGAGGGGGCATTGTTGGAAATAGACATCACCCACCAAAAACGTGAGATTTGGGTGAAGATTTAATGCTTTGAAAATTTGGTAACTTCCCCCTAAATAGAGGAGTTAAATGAGAGATTTTTGGTAAGGAGTTACATTAGACGTATCTCTCTTTCTCTCTCTCTCTCTCTCTCTCTCTCTCTCTCTCTCTCTCTCTCTCTCTCTCTCTCTCACGGTGGTGGTCGACCTCCATTGTTGGACTGTGTGGACCTCCCTTGCTGAACGCGTGAACATCCATTATCGACGTGGGGTGCCGCTCTAACGAAGAGAAGGGGTTGCAACCTTGCCGTCGTGAGACTCCAAAGAGGTAAGGAGCATTGCTATTTGTATGTAAGTGGTTGATGCCTTGTTGCACATCTGTGTTGCAATATCATGGAGTTTACGCGACAAGCACCACCTATATGTAGGTAAGTTTACGACCTCGAAACCCAGGTGGCATGAGCTGAAACACCTACTCGCCAATAGGTTAATATGTAGTGGTTCAGCCAATGGTTCTCACCCTTGGCCAACGTTGGAGCAATGTGGTGTTCTTTGTAAAGGCATTTTGTTCCTATGTGTATGCCTGGTGATATGTAGTACTCATATCAAAACCTACAGTTCGAATCTACGTAGGGAAATGCATATATTTTTGGTGTGGGCGTTAGCCATGACGGATTCAAGATCGAAACAAAATTAAGTAGGCGAATGGCATGGAACCTTAAGTATCTTGGATTAATATTTATGAAAATTATTGTTTGGTTGTAGTTTCTTGTTCAATACACCTTTCATACTTTGTGGATTGAATGGTCTTAATCAAGTCTGAAGTTATGTATACGTGATTGCTATTTCACATCATGGTAAAATAAAGATATATCATTCCTATTGGGTAATTCGATTGTATTTGATGTTTTTTAGTGTGGAATGCACTCATATTTACAGTTGAAAGATCCCATACATTGAGGATGAAAGGGGTGGCAAAACAGTCCATTTAGAATGATCAAAATGTTTGAAAAATAAAAGGATACACCCTTTTAAAAGTTACAGAAAAATGGCAAAATTAGTCGACTGGAACAATAGTTAGTCGACTGATAATATGTTCAGTCGATTGATAATATGTTCAGTCGACTGATAAAACCTTCAGTCGACTACTGCTAAAATTTCCAGAAAACAGACATTCTGTTCAGTCGACTGATAAAACCTTCAGTCGACTGATGCTAGAATTTTTCCAGAAAACAGATATTCTGATCAGTCGACTGATAAAACCTTCAGTCGGATGATGCTAAAATTTTTCCAGAAAATAGATATTCTGATCAGTCGACTGATAAAACCTTCAGTCGACTAATACTAACATTTCCAGAAAATTGATATTCTGTTCAGTCAACTGATAAACCCTTCAGTCGACTGCTGCTAAATATTTCCAGAAAACAGACATTCTGATCAGTCGACTGATAAACCCTTCAGTCGACTGCAGCTAAATATTTCCAGAAAACGGACATTCTGGCCGGTCGACTGATAAAACTTTCGGTCGACTAATTTTATGATCAGTTAACTGATAAACCCTTCAGTCGACTGCTGCTAAATTTTTCCAGAAAACAGACATTCTGTCCGGTCGACTGATAAATTCTTCGGTCGACTAATTTTACAAAAAAAAAAAAAAAATGTTTTGCTTAGAAGATTTGAAGCCAAAAAGGTTGGTCGACCGGTGAGCCTATTGGTCGACTAATAAACATGAAAATTTGAGTAAAGAGTTTTCTAAAATGATTTTCATGAAGGGTTCTTTTAGAAAAGTTTTCTAAAGACTTTTTAGGTGAAATGCAACTGAAATATCTATGAAGAAAATAGTTTCGATGGTAAACTAAATATGTGATTCACATATGGACTTTAAGATTATGTCCAATACATGGAACACACATGATAAAGTTGGATATTGCCATGTTGCGGCATAACCAGTGGGGGTACGAAACGTACACTCGAGCTCATAAACAAAACTGAAAATGCCGAATGTTTAAGTACTCGACACAAAGTTGAACCAGAATTATGAGAAATTGTGGTTGGTGCCTTTGAGGCATTCGATGGGTAATGTGCATATACTAAGATCAACCTGAGTATGAGTTGGGGTTTTGAAAGTCCCTTGTGATGCAATGACTTGCACATAAGAATAAATAAAATTAAAAATATGCACACATAACCTAAATATGGGATTCTGGGTATACTTGAAAGATGGTATATGTTACTGGTTTCCCAGGGTTCTCGGTACATCTGAAAGAAGATGTATGTTACTGGATCCAAACAAAAAAGAATGAAAATTTATACACATATAAATTAAATATGGGATTCTGGGTATACCTGAAAGATGATATATGTTACTGGTTTCCCAGGGTTCTAGGTACATCTAAAAAAAAGATGTATGTTACTGGATCCAAACAAACAAGAATGAAAATTTATACACATATAAATTAAATATGTTGGATTCTGGGTATACTTGAAAATGGTATATGTTACTGGTTTCCCAGGGCTCTGGGTACACCTGAAAGATGGTGTATGTTACTGGACCCATGGTCTACCTTGGAGAGGGTAGGTGGTACAAGCTTCGTGGACATTCTTGTTCTTGTGAGAGCTAGGCATCTCACCCGGTCCCCAGTCCACGAAGTTAGGGGACCAGGACTACCAGTATGTCCTAGGTGGTAGATCCAAGTCTTCTGCAGAAGTACAGCGTGCATCCTAATTTTTGTTCTAGCCACTGGGGAGTTCTCTCTCGGTCACTGACCGTCCCCTTTGGATATCCGTACGGCTAGTCATACGGGTTATTAAATAATAGACCCCCGTATGGTCTCGGTCCGCTACGAGGTCTATGCCTGTGCGTACCCACAGGGTAAGAGTAAGATAAGCATTAAATAATTTAAGTTGACTAGAAACTTATCTCTGAAGAATTACATTCTGTTAAGTTGACTTTAGTAAAACTTGTGGAATCTATAGCTTGTACTAATGTAGATAAATATACCTCTAGTTCAGTCATCTTTTGCACTGTATCATGAATTAGAAAGCATAATCATCTTCTTAGAATGTTATAAACTTCATGCTAGTTATATCTACAGTACTTGCACATATTTGTACACAGGTCACTAAGCACCACATATAAATATAATGCTTCTTACGCAGACAGGGGAGTCTGACCCTTCTGCTTTAAATGTTTTTCAGGTAGCAACTAATTGGAGCATCAGAGTGTCATTTTGGATAAAGCCAAGAGATCTTATTTATTCAGTATTTTATGTATGAACTCTGATTAGTAGATTTACATTTCTGTTATGGGATATAATTAATGACATTAATGTTTCAATTAATGAATGATATGTTTAGTACTTCTCTGTTTTACCCTGTAATGCGCCCGACTTGTATTTTTCGCACTTCCGCTATTTCAAAAAAAAAAAATTTACTCCAAAATTTTTACTATAAAAAGTTCGGGCGTTACAGCTTTGGTATCAGAGCAGGACTGAATAACTTGAGATCTTGGCTCTTTCAGCGACCGCGATGACTCTGTAAGTATGTAGAAATGTTATTTTTATAATATAGAAACAAAAAAACCATATGAGTATGTATGAGTATTTCACGAAATTATGGCTAAGGTTATAATGAATTTTAAATTGCTCAAATAGATGGCTTGGGCAAACCGCTGCAACAATATTATGGAAACGCTACATAACCTGGCCGAAGTAGTAGGCCAGCAAGCTACGACAAAGCAGCAGATGGGCGACAATCTACAACATGTGGCCCATGAGAAGATTACAAATGGTGGGACTATGTCCTACAAGAAATTCATGGACATGGATCCTCCTGCCTTCTCCGGAAAGACGGATCGAGAAGCTGCTGAGAGTTGGATCCGGGAGATTGAATGTATCTTTCGTGTACTGGAGGTGCCCGAGGAGCGTCGGGTGGACTTTGGGACATATCGTCTCAAGGATCATGCTGAAAAATGGTGGGAAACCACCAGGGCAGTCAAGTTCCAGGATGGTCCTGTATCTTGGACGGAGTTCGTAGAGGTTTTTAATGCTGCCTACTTTCCAAAGCACGAGAGGGCGAAGAAGATGCAGGAGTTCTTGGACCTACAGCAAGGTGAGATGTCCCTCGCCGAGTATATCACTAAGTTCCACAGTTTGGAACGCTATTGCCCAAATGTGTATACATCGGATGAAGATCGAGCAATGAAGTTTGCTCGAGGCTTGAAGATGGGCTTGAGAAACCGTCTGTATACTCGAGGGCCAAAGAGCCTTGACGAAGCCATTCAGGTAAAATCACTATATTCATTGTGATACAAGTCTTATTTTAAGTTAGCAAAATTAACACTTAGACTATCAAGAAACGTTGACTAGTTATCAACTATCCTTGTTATTCAGGTTGCGACTCTCCTCGACGATGACTGGAAGGAGGGGCAAAAGTCGCAAAACAACAGAACGGGGGTTCAGAAACCCGAGTTCAAGAAGAGGTTTGGTGGAAAACGTTTCAACCATCAAACCAAGAAACCAAGGCATGACGGAGGTAACCGACACATGCCAGGACAAAATCAAAGGTGTCAGAAGTGCAACCGTTTTTACCCAGGACAACAGTGTCCCCGTGAGACAGGAGGATGTCTCTACTGTGGAAAGATGGGGCACTACATTAAGGAGTGTCGGATGAAGCAGACCGATGATGCACGGTGCGGCACTGGAGGACAACAGCCTCAGCAACATCATGCACCACCACAGCCGCAGGCGGCTCCACAACGCGTAGCGGGACGTGTGTATGCTACTACTGCTGACCAACTGGAGAAGGGGGACCTTGTGCAAGGTACCGTGCTTGTTTCGGGCCAAGCTGCCCTTGTCTTATTTGACTGTGGAGCTTCTCATTCCTTCATTTCTTTATATTTTGCAAAACAACTTAGAATCCCCACAGAATCATTGAATCAAGAACTAGTAGTATATAACCCTATAGGATTCAATGAAATTTGTGTGAACTACATGCCAGAAGTAGAAGTTATTTTAGGAGAACACAATTTACCTGCCAACCTAATCATACTTGATATGAACGAATACGATGTCATACTGGGTATGGATTGGCTCTTTGAACACTATGCTAGAGTCCTCTGTAGAGAAGGAAAAGTAATTTTGTCTCGACCGGATATGCCGGAAGTTGAATTTCGATTAGGAAGGCCTGGAGTAAAGAAAAGGGTTATTTCGACCCTCAAGGCCCAAAGGTATCTCCGTCGGGGAGATATGACTTTCCTGGTTAGTATGATCGGAGGTGAAACAAAACTAACTCCGCTTGAGGATTTGGAAATTGTCCGCGATTTTGCCGATGTATTCCCAGAAGAACTTCCTGGATTTTCTCCTCAGCGGGAAGTCGAGTTTGTGATTGAACTAATGCTAGGTACAAAGCCAATATCAAGAGCACCTTATCGGATGGCACCAGTAGAGTTGGAAGAACTGAAGAAGCAGTTGCAAGAACTGATGGAGCGTGGTTTTGTACGATCGAGTACGTCTCCATGGGGAGCACCGGTCCTGTTCGTGAAAAAGAAGGACGGGTCTATGAGACTATGCATAGACTATAGAATGTTGAACCAAGCAACAGTGAAGAACAAATATCCTCTACCCCGTATTGAGGACCTAGTTGATCAATTGAAAAGAGCAAAAGTCTTTTCTAAGATTGATTTGAGGTAAGGTTACCATCAGTTGAGAATAAAAGATAAGATATCTCAAAGTCAGCATTTCGAACCAGATATGGGCATTTTGAGTTTGTGGTGATGCCATTTGGACTCACGAATGCTCCTGCGGCATTCATGGACCTGATGAATCGGGTATTCAGGCCATACTTAGACTCTTTTGTCATTATCTTCATTGATGACATACTGATATAATCAGAAAATGTGGAGGAACACAAAGAACATCTGAAAATCGTTTTAGAAACCCTCCGGACACATCAGTTATACGCAAAGTTCTCGAAATGCGAATTCTGGCTTGAAGAAGTCATGTTCCTTGGACATGTGATCTCGAAAGATGGAGTTTCAGTAGATCCTGCCAAAGTTGAAGCTGTGATGAATTGGTCACAACCAAAGAATGTCAGCGAAATCCGAAGCTTCCTAGGATTAGCTGGCTACTATAGGCGATTCATCCAAGACTTCTCCCGAATTGCTATGCCAATGACAAAGCTTCTACGAAAATGGGTAAAGTTTGAATGGAATGAGAAAAGTGAAGAAAGTTTTCAAACCCTTAAAGCTAAGCTTACCACAGCTCCGGTGTTAGCCTTACCGTCTGGGAGCGGAGGATTCGTGGTGTACACAGACGCTTCTGGTACTGGGTTGGGATGTGTACTGATGCAGCACGGCAAGGTCATTGCCTATGCATCACGACAACTGAAGATTCATGAGAGGAACTACCCCACTCACGACCTGGAATTGGCGGCCGTGGTTTTTGCTTTGAAGGTTTGGAGACATTATTTATATGGGGAGCAGTTCGAAGTCTTCACTGATCACAAGAGCTTGAAGTATCTGTTTTCTCAGAAGGAACTTAATATGCGACAAAGAAGGTGGCTCGAGTTCATCAAGGACTACGAATTTACAATCTCGTACCATCTAGGGAAAGCAAATGTTGTTGCTGATGCCCTTAGTCGTAAGGCTGGGGAAAATCTTTCTAGCCTGGTAAATCTTGGATGGAAAATGATTTCTGAGTTCACAGAATGGAGACCTTTCTTCGATGATCAAGGCGTACTTAGGCTGTCTAGCCTGACTGTACGATCAGAACTACGAGAGCGGATCATGATTAAGCAAAAAGAAGACTCACAGTACGGGAGGATGGAGGCATTGGCGTTGCAAGAAGACACTGCTTTTTAGCGCAAGGAGGATGGAAGTATATAGTTTAAGGATCGACTATGGGTACCGAGTGATCCAGAGACCAGAGAAGAGTTAATTGGAGAGGCACATAAGAGCAAGTATACCATTCACCCGGGCAGTACCAAGATGTTCAAAGATCTTCAATACTGGTGCTGGTGGAATGGTATGAAGCGCGATGTTCCAAGGTAACCAATTCACGAGAAAAATTTATGTGTTCTAATTAGGTTGTTCTTTTTATGATATAAGATCGGAATTATGCTAATTTTTGCTATCATTCTAGATACGTCGCAAAGTGCTTGACATGTCAACAAATCAAGATCGAGCATCAAAGGCCATGGGGAACGATGCACTGATGGAAATTCCTCAATGGAAATGGGAACATATCACAATGGATTTTGTGATGGGGTTACCGCGAACCCAAAAGAACCATGACTCTATTTGGGTAGTGGTTGACCGACTCACTAAGTCAGCACATTTCCTACCAATGAGGAAAAATCAGTCACTTGAGAGCTTGACCGATCTGTATATCCAGGAAATAGTACGACTACATGGGGTGCCTATCTCGATCATATCCGATAGAGACCCTCGGTTTACCTCACGACTGTGGGGGCAGTTACAAAAGGCATTGGGAACTAAGTTGAAGTTCAGCACTGCTTTTCATCCACAAACCGATGGACAGTCAGAAAGGACCATACAGACACTTGAGGACATGCTATGTGCCTGTATGTTAGATTGGAAAGGAGAATGGGATGCTCACGTGGTACTAGCAGAGTTCGCCTACAATAATAGCTACCATGCGAGTATTGGCATGGCGCCCTTCGAAGCACTGTATGGGCGACCTTGTAGGTCACCAGTATATTGGGATGAAGTGGGCGAAAGAACAGTTGAGTCGCCAATGATACTTCAGCATTACACAGAGCAAATACAGAAGATACGAGATCGACTTAGAGCAGCACAGAGTCGACAGAAAAGCTATGCGGATCAGCGACGGAGAGAGCTTAGTTTCGAAGTGGGAGATGCAGTGTTTGTCAAGGTATCGCCGACCAAGAGCGTTTTCAGATTCGGAAAGAAGGGAAAGTTGAGTCCTAGATATGTCGGACCTTTCCCGATATTGGAGCGGATCGGCGAAACTGCTTATCGAGTTGAGTTACCATCTCAACTTGCCAAGATTCATAATGTATTTCATGTATCAATGTTGAGAAAATACATTCAAGATCCGTCACACGTGATTCAGTTCGAGGACATTAGTGTGCAAGAAGATCTGACCGTAGAAGAGAGACCGATTGAAATCGTGGATCGTAGTGAGCGGGTGATACGAAATAAGATCATCCCATTAGTCAAAGTGAGATGGAGACATCATGGCTTAGAAGAATGCACGTGGGAACTGGAAGCAGCAATGAAGGACAAATACCCACAATTGTTTGATTGATATGTATTACAAATTTCGTGGACGAAATTTCTTTTTAGAGGGGAAGGATGTAAAACCCGTGAAATTTATGAAATTCTAAATGAATAAAAGGGATCCGTTATGTGAAATAGTAAGATTTTAAGTTAGGCAGTACAATTTTTATGACTTGTGGTTTTTAGAACGAAACCGATAACAAACTCTCACAACTGGTTTTGGATCCGGATCTTGGCGAGATCCAATGATCCGACCCGGTTCACGAGTCCAAGTAAGGAAACCCGATGGTTTTGGGATGATAGTGTGAGATCCGAAGCACATTTAAAGTAAGCGAGTGCAAGTTTAAAACCAACGGGTGAAAAATCCACTTGAAATTGGAAGAAATCCATCAACAAGGAAAAAAATGTCCCATTGTGACATAAAGAGAATTTTCTGCAAAAGTAAACACCAAGTGATGGTGTAGTGTTGTGGTAGGACACACGATGTGTGATACCCCCACCCAAGTTCAAAACCCCCTGTGCATAAATTATTTTTTTTACAAGAAAGTGATGATTTCTACCTTGGTGAAAAGGGTAAAAACGTGGGATTAAGTTAAGCCTAAATTTTTGGTTTTTTCATCTAGCTCTACCAAGGATTGAGGAGAATCCCATGTGACATGGAAGAGGGGTACCCGTAAAGCAAATAGTGAGGGAAGTTAGAGGAAATCATGCCAAAGAGAGGAGGGGGCATTGTTGGAAATAGACATCACCCACCAAAAACGTGAGATTTGGGTGAAGATTTAATGCTTTGAAAATTTGGTAACTTCCCCCTAAATAGAGGAGTTAAATGAGAGATTTTTGGTAAGGAGTTACATTAGACGTATCTCTCTCTCTCTCTCTCTCTCTCACGGTGGTGGTTGACCTCCATTGTTGGACTGTGTGGACCTCCCTTGCTGAATGCGTGAACATCCATTATCGACGTGGGGTGCCGCTCTAACGAAGAGAAGGGGTTGCAGCCTTGCCGTCGTGAGACTCCAAAGAGGTAAGGAGCATTGCTATTTGTATGTAAGTGGTTGATGCCTTGTTGCACATCTATGTTGCAATATCATGGAGTTTACGCGACAAGCACCACCTATATGTAGGTGTGTTTAGGACCTCGAAACCCAGGTGGCATGAGCTAAAACACCTACTCGCCAATAGGTTAATATGTAGTGGTTCAGCCAATGGTTCTCACCCTTGGCCAACGTTGGAGCACTGTGGTTTTCTTTGTAAGGGCATTTTGTTCCTATGTGTATGCCTGGTGATATGTAGTACTCATATATAAACCTACAGTTCGAATCTATGTAGGGAAATGCATATATTTTTCGTGTGGGCGTTAACCATGACGGATTCAATATCGAAACAAAATTAAGTAGGCGAATGGCGTGGAACCTTAAGTATCTTGGATTAATATTTATGAAAATTATTGTTTGGTTGTAGTTTCTTGTTCAATACACCTTTCATACTTTGTGGATTGAATGGTCTTAATCAAGTCTGAAGTTATGTATACGTGATTGCTATTTCACATCATGGTAAAATAAAGATATATCATTCCTATTGGGTAATTCGATTGGATTTGATGTTTTTGAGTGTGGAATACACTCATATTTATAGTTGAAAGATCTCATACATTGAGGATGAAAGGGGTGGCAAAACAGTCCATTTAGAATGATCAAAATGTTTGAAAAAGAAAAGGATACACCCTTTTAAAAGTTACAAAAAAATGGCAAAATTAGTGGACTGGAACAATAGTTAGTCGACTGATAATATGTTCAGTCGACTGATAATATGTTCAGTCGACTGATAAAACCTTCAGTCGACTATTGCTAAAATTTGCAGGAAACAGACATTTTGTTCAGTCGACTGATAAAACCTTCAGTCGACTGATGCTAAATTTTTTCCAGAAAACAGATATTCTGATCAGTCGACTGATAAAACCTTCAGTCGGCTGATGCTAAAATTTTTCCAGAAAACAGATATTCTGATCAGTCGACTGATAAAACCTTCGGTCGACTGATGCTGAAATTTCCAGAAAATTGATATTCTGTTCAGTCGACTGATAAACCCTTCAGTCGACTACTGCTAAATATTTCCAGAAAACAGACATTCTGATCAGTCGACTGATAAGCCCTTCAGTCGACTGCAGCTAAATATTTCCAGAAAACGGACATTCTGTCCGGTTGACTGATCAAACTTTCGGTCGACTAATTTTATGATCAGTCGACTGATAAACCCTTCAGTCGACTGCTGCTAAATTTTTCCAGAAAACAGACATTCTGTCCGGTCGACTGATAAATTCTTCGGTCGACTAATTTTACAAAAAAAAAAAAAAATAACGTTTTGCTTAGAAGATTTGAAGCCAAAAAGGTTGGTCGACCGGTGAGCCTATTGGTCGACTAATAAACATGAAAAATTGAGTAAAGAGTTTTCTAAAATGATTTTCGTGAAGGGTTCTTTTAGAAAAGTTTTCTAAAGACTTTTTAGGTGAAATGCAACTGAAATATCTATGAAGGAAATAGTTTCGATGGTAAACTAAATATGTGATTCACATATGGACTTTAAGATTATGTCCAATACATGGAACACACATGATAAAGTTGGATATTGCCATGTTGCGGCATAACAAGTGGGGGTACGAAACGTACACTCGAGCTCATAAACAAAACTGAAAATGCTGAATGTTTAAGTACTCGACACAAAGTTGAACCAGAATTATGAGAAATTGTGGTTGGTGTCTTTGAGGCATTCGATGGGTAATGTGCATATACTAAGATCAACCTGAGTATGAGTTGGGGTTTTGAAAGTCCCCTGTGGTGCAATGACTTGCACATAAGAATAAATAAAATTAAAAATATGCACACATAACCTAAATATGGGATTCTGGGTATACCTGAAAGATGGTATATGTTACTGGTTTCCCAGGGTTCTGGGTACATCTGAAAGAAGATGTATGTTACTGGATCCAAACAAACAAGAATGAAAATTTATACACATATAAATTAAATATGGGATTCTGGGTATACCTGAAAGATGGTATATGTTACTGGTTTCCCAGGGTTCTAGGTACATCTGAAAAAAAGATGTATGTTACTGGATCCAAACAAACAAGAATGAAAATTTATACACATATAAATTAAATATGTTGGATTCTGGGTATACCTGAAAATGGTATATGTTACTGGTTTCCCAGGGCTCTGGGTACACCTGAAAGATGGTGTATGTTACTGGACCTATGGTCTACATTGGAGAGGGTAGGTTGTAACGCCCCGGATTTCCAAAACAAAGCTAAGTTAAAATTCTCATGAATTTCTTTTTTTTTTTCTTTGCAGCGGAACTTAGAAAAGTTTTTAGCAACGGAATCAGATGATAATGAGTCGTCAGTTTTAGAAAACTCCGAGCACGTTGCAGGTATGTGGCCAAGCAACTCATTGACCACCAAAGTGTTCCATTTTATAGAAAACTCATGTTTATTACAACACTACTGCTTAGAAAAGCAGTGTAGGTTCAATAAAAAGAAGCAGTACAACTCTGTCTAGAGAAACCCTGGAACTCGATGCCGCCTTGCTCCGCATATCGCAACGCAGGTCCAACACTTGAAATCCCCATTAAACGGGGTGAGAACCACTGATGGTCTGGTAAGCATGCAGTCATTCATCCATTCAACTCAAGTACAAATAATGACCACTTAGGGTCGCAATGCGTAATAACGACTCTCAAGCCTCCAAGACTTAGCGTATATCGCAAGAGCCTCCGCAGGGCTATGAGTTGAACATTCGCTCAAGTCTTCACGACTTAGCCTTGACCTCTTTCGGGTCTTAAAGTGATGCCTAGCTCAAGTCTTCATACTTGGCACATCCATATCCCACGCATCTAAGGACATCTCTTCGAGTTTCACTTAGTCGTGCGGATACAACACGGGTCTTTGCCCAGTCGGCCCAGTAGTATACCGAACATGACACCTTCACAAAGGTTATGCAGGACTGACTCAACACGTCATCCACTCATACATTCAAAGCATCGTTGTACCTAAGCTAATGCATTGTTTGATAATTAACCGCTCTCGCCTTTGGTACGCAGGTAGAGCTATTGTCCGGGCATCAACGCGACGTTCTGGGGGTTGATTATTCTATGTATTTTAGATACCCCAGAGGCCTGTTGACCCTATCCATAGTAGGGCAGTGTGTTTCAACTGGGAGAACCCTACTAGGCCCATATTCGGATGCATCCTCTACTTGCAGTAGTTGGGTTCAATCCTTAGATCTTAAGGATAACCACGACCCCAAAACCCATGAGTGACTGAGGCCATCGTAGACTCTATCAGGTCCAAAGTAAAATACGTGTCACTCAAGGCTGTACCATCACTGTCATTCCACAGTGAGCATAATTCCTGAAGGGGTCTGTCAGTCTTACAATTACTTGGACAGAATCTGCATGCCATTTAGGCAGCCCGTGCTTTTAGCACTACGGGAGTATGTACCCGACCCCATTCAGTCCGCCTCAACACAGTCATTACTGAGGGGGTACCCCTAACACGATTTTCAACCGCGGGGTATGTGCGAGCTTAAGTCTTATTCATATGCATGCAGAACATCGCTCTTGGCACTTCGGCCACCATGAGCATCACACCTCTTTTGGGTGGAAACAACACACTCTGGCTCATCAGCCCTTACGAGTCTGGTTGTGTAACCGTTCTCAATGAGCATGCATATGACTCGATCTAAATAGATCGGCTACTCGACGTATTTTTATGCAACGAGTCCAAACCAAGTCAAGGCGCCACCTCTACTCTGGCTCGACGGCCCTTACGAGCAAGGTGCCCTTGCAGGCACAAGGATACGAGCCGATCTGGCATCGTTCCATCAACGGACATCATTATGCCGTTCCATTGGTTCCGGCAGCTCTTCCTCTAACCATTTCGTCAGCACCTCCCCTGCTCTATCGGCAGCGGTGCGACGAACCCTTCTACGTTGTAGAAGGCATTCCATGAACTGGGTAGCACTCTGCTATATGTCAGAGTATCCTGCTACGTTCTTTCTGACCTATTCTTAGCTTCTTCAGAATTTTCAGCAGCACTTCCTCTCTTTTACGGAGAAAACGTGCGTTTCTTTTATCCATTTCAGCGGCATCTCCCCTCTTTGGCGGGAAATCGCTATGCTTAACTCGGGAAATGGATGCGCACCATTGTGCGTACTTTGCATCCATCAAGGTTGCAGGAACCCTGGGCCATAGCCAGGCCATACGTAATTGACTTAGTTTTTACGTAAAGAGCATTTTGCCAAAAACCGAAGCCTTTCCAATAGGGGCTTCATTCGTCAAGCAGAATCTTGAACGTGGAGCGGTAAGGGAATCACATTGGCGATTTGGAGTTGATCTCCATTTGAACGCTCATTTACGCGCCATATATGTAGTATAAGCAGAAGCCTGAGCTTTATACAGCGGCGGCGTAAAGAAATGCATATACTATTGTTCAGGGTGTGTAACTGAACGAGATATTCTACATATATATCAAAACAGAAGCCTTGGTGTCATTCAACACGACGGCGTAAGTAAAGACATTGCAGAAAGCAGGAGCCTTGGCATCGTTCGACGGGACGGAGTAAGTAAATGCATAATCGGAAGTGCAGTAATCGGAAGTGCAGAAAATAGGGAGCCTTGGCATCATATGACGCGACGGCAAAGGTAAATTACATAGCCTGTGCGATATAGGACGCGTCGGCAGAATCAGCAGATATACACCTAGATCCGTATCCAACGATAGTTACGAGGCGAGCGGGTGAACACCGAAGTGTTCTGAAGGGCTCAACCAAGAACTAGGGCGAGATACCATTTTTAAAACGCATATACTGCGTATTTGAACATAGATATATCCGACGATAGTTTCGAGACAAGTGGGTGAACACCAAAGTGTCCAAAAAGGGCTCAATCAAGAACTAAAGCAAGATACTACTTCAGAAAGTATATGCTATATACAAACAATCAAATACTTGAGAGAGATGGATCAACGAAGCGAACTTACTTCAAATCGTGGAAGAAACGGCTCCGGGTTGCTTCTTTGGCTTCGAGCCTTCCTTTGAGAGGTCTGACTAAGTCAGATGAAGCTGACTTAGTTAAGAAAGAGGTAGAGCAGGTCAAGCTACTCAACCTAAGTGGTTTGAACCAAACAGAGTTCGGTCCAAGTCAACTGGGTTCAGCCGGTTCGAACTCAGCTCAAGTAGGCTAAGTCTGGGTTCAGAAATCCAAACCAAAATCTGGACCAAAAAGGACTTTGACTTTGACTTTAAACCCAACTAGGTTCAAGTCAAGTCAACTAGGTTTGGACTAGGTCAAGTGGGTTCAGACCCAGGTCAGGTGAGCTAGGACCAGGTCAGGCAGGCTCAGACCAGGTCAGGTGGGTTCAGGCCAGGTCAGGTGGGCTCAGACCCACTTGGGCTCACTAGGGGAGGTTTAGGAGAGAGAGAGGAGGCAAGAGAGAGAGGGGGGGTCGAAATTATGAGAAGAGAGAGAGTGGGGGGGCTATTTATAGCCCAAGCCCACCTCCTCTTGGGATTTTTCATTCCCATTTTGCCCCTTGGATTTATTTTAATTCAAAGAGGTTCCTTTTGAGGTGGGGCCCACTAGATATTTCCATAGGATATTTTGTGGGTCCCACAAGATATTTTCTGAGGAATATTTCTGTGGGTCCCACCAACATTTCCGTGGGTCCCGCAAAAATTTCGGGTTTTCGGTGATTTTTTTCCGAAAAATTCTAAGTACGCCATTCTCTTCGTATTGACGTAACTAAGAAAGTTGGCTCGAGGAAATCTTTTGATTTCGTTTAGGTAGGAAGTTATGGCTTCCAGAGTGTTTGAGCATATATTCGCAAAGCGACGAATATCCTAAGTATAACTGGTTCGTACAAATCGATCTGATTCGTATTTCGGGTTCAGATGCTATTTTTACTTGAAAATGCCTCGAGAATTTTTTTCACAAAGATACTGAAAAATTGTGGGTCTTACATAGGTGGTACAAGCTTCGTGGACATTCTTGTTCTTGTAAGAGCTAGGCGTCTCACCCGGTCCCCAGTCCACGAAGTTAGGGGACCAGGACTACCAGTATGTCCTAGGTGGTAGATCCAAGTCTTCTGCAGAAGTACAGGGTGCATCCTAATTTTTGTTCTAGCCACTGGGGAGTTCTCTCTCGGTCACTGACCGTCCCCTTTGGATATCCGTACGGCTAGTCATACGGGTTATTAAATAATAGACCCCCGTATGGTCTCGGTCCGCTACGAGGTCTATGTCTGTGCGTACCCACAGGGTAAGAGTAAGATAAGCATTAAATAATTTAAGTTGACTAGAAACTTATCTCTGAAGAATTACATTCTGTTAAGTTGACTTTAGTAAAACTTGTGGAATCTATAGCTTGTACTAATGTAGATAAATATACCTCTAGTTCAGTCATCTTTTGCACTGTATCATGAATTAGAAAGCATAATCATCTTCTTAGAATGTTATAAACTTCATGCTAGTTATATCTGCAGTACTTGCACATATTTGTACACAGGTCACTAAGCACCACATATAAATATAATGCCTCTTACGCAGACAGGGGAGTCTGACCCTTCTGCTTTAAATGTTTTTCAGGTAGCAACTAATTGGAGCATCAGAGTGTCGTTTTGGATAAAGCCAAGAGATCTTATTTATTCAGTATTTTATGTATGAACTCTGATTAGTAGATTTACATTTCTGTTATGGGATGTAATTAATGACATTAATGTTTCAATTAATGAATGATATGTTTAGTACTTCTCTGTTTTACCCTGTAATGCGCCCGACTTGTATTTTTCGCACTTCCGCTATTTCAAAAAAAAAAAAATTTACTCCAAAATTTTTACTATAAAAAGTTCGGGCGTTACAGCTTTTGTATCAGAGCAGGACTGAATAACTTAAGATCTTGGCTCTTTCAGCGACCGCGATGACTCTGTAAGTATGTAGAAATATTATTTTTATAATATAAAAACAAAAAAACCATATGAGTATGTATGAGTATTTCACGAAATTATGGCTAAGGTTATAATGAATTTTAAATTGCTCAAATAGATGGCTTGGGCAAACCGCTGCAATGATATTATGGAAACGCTACATAACCTGGCCGAAGTAGTAGGCCAGCAAGCTACGACAATGCAGCAGATGGGCGACAATCTACAACATGTGGCCCATGAGAAGAGTACAAACGGTGGGACTGTGTCCTACAAGAAATTCATGGACATGGATCCTCCTGCCTTCTCCGGAAAGACGGATCGAGAAGCTGCTGAGAGTTGGATGCGAGAGATTGAACGTATCTTTCGTGTACTGGAGGTGCCCGTGGAGCGTCGGGTGGACTTTGGGACATATCGTCTCAAGGATCATGCTGAAAAATGGTGGGAAACCACCAGGGCAGTCAAGTTCCAGGATGGTCCTGTATCTTGGACGGAGTTCGTAGAGGTTTTTAATGCTGCCTACTTTCCAAAGCACGAGAGGGCGAAGAAGATGCAGGAGTTCTTGGACCTACAGCAGGGTGAGATGTCCCTCGCCGAGTATATCACTAAGTTCCACAGTTTGGAACGCTATTGCCCAAATGTGTATACATCGGATGAAGATTGAGCAATGAAGTTTGCTCGAGGCTTGAAGACGGGCTTGAGAAACCGTCTGTATACTCGAGGGCCAAAGAGCCTTGACGAAGCCATTCAGGTAAAATCACTATATTCATTGTGATACAAGTCTTATTTTAAGTTAGCAAAATTAACACTTAGACTATCAAGAAACGTTGACTAGTTATCAACTATCCTTGTTATTCAGGTTGCGACTCTCCTCGACGATGACTGGAAGGAGGGGCAAAAGTCGCAAAACAACAGAACGGGGTTCAGAAACCCGAGTTCAAGAAGGGGTTTGGTGGAAAACGTTTCAACCATCAAACCAAGAAACCAAGGCATGACGGAGGTAACCGACACATGCCAAGACAAAATCAAAGGTGTCAGAAGTGCAACCGTTTTTACCCAGGACAACAGTGTTCCCGTGAGACAGGAGGATGTCTCTACTGTGGAAAGATGGGGCACTACATTAAGGAGTGTCGGATGAAGCAGACCGATGATGCACGGTGCGGCACTGGAGGACAACAGCCTCAGCAACATCATGCACCACCACAGCCGCAGGCGGCTCCACAACGCGTAGCGGGACGTGTGTATGCTACTACAGCTGACCAACTGGAGAAGGGGGACCTTGTGCAAGGTACCGTGCTTGTTTCGGGCCAAGCTGCCCTTGTCTTATTTGACTGTGGAGCTTCTCATTCCTTCATTTCTTTATATTTTGCAAAACAACTTAGAATCCCCACAGAATCATTGAATCAAGAACTAGTAGTATATAAGCCTATAGGATTCAATGAAATTTGTGTGAACTACATGCCAGAAGTAGAAGTTATTTTAGGAGAACACAATTTACCTGCCTACCTAATCATACTTGATATGACCGAATACGATGTCATACTGGGTATGGATTGGCTCTTTGAACACTATGCTAGAGTCCTCTGTAGAGAAGGAAAAGTAATTTTGTCTCGACCGGATATGCCGGAAGTTGAATTTCGATTAGGAAGGCCTGGAGTAAAGAAAAGGGTTATTTCGACCCTCAAGGCCCAAAGGTATCTCCGTCGGGGAGATATGACTTTCCTGGTTAGTATGATCGGAGGTGAAACAAAACTAACTCCGCTTGAGGATTTGGAAATTATCCGCGATTTTGCCGATGTATTCCCAGAAGAACTTCCTGGACTTCCTCCTCAGCGGGAAGTCGAGTTTGGGATTGAACTAATGCCAGGTACAAAGCCAATATCAAGAGCACCTTATCGGATGGCACCAATAGAGTTGGAAGAACTGAAGAAGCAGTTGCAAGAACTGATGGAGCGTGGTTTTGTACGATCGAGTACGTCTCCATGGGGAGCACCGGTCCTGTTCGTGAAAAAGAAGGACGGGTCTATGAGACTATGCATAGACTATAGAATGTTGAACCAAGCAACAGTGAAGAACAAATATCTTCTACCCCGTATTGAGGACCTATTTGATCAATTGAAAAGAGCAAAAGTCTTTTCTAAGATTGATTTGAGGTCAGGTTACCATCAGTTGAGAATAAAAGATAAGATATCCCAAAGTCAGCATTTTGAACCAGATATGGGCATTTTGAGTTTGTGGTGATGCCATTTGGACTCACGAATGCTCCTGCGGCATTCATGGACCTGATGAATCGGGTATTCAGGCCATACTTAGACTCTTTTGTCATTATCTTCATTGATGACGTACTGATATAATCAGAAAATGTGGAGGAACACAAAGAACATCTGAAAATCATTTTAGAAACCCTCCGGACACATCAGTTATACGCAAAGTTCTTGAAATGCGAATTCTGGCTTGAAGAAGTCATGTTCCTTGGACATGTGATCTCGAAAGATGGAGTTTCAATAGATCCTGCCAAAGTTGAAGCTGTGATGAATTGGTCACAACCAAAGAATGTCAGCGAAATCCGAAGCTTCCTAGGATTAGCTGGCTACTATAGGCGATTCATCCAAGACTTCTCCCAAATTGCTATGCCAATGACAAAGCTTCTATGAAAAGGGGTAAAATTTGAATGGAATGAGAAAAGTGAAGAAAGTTTTCAAACCCTTAAATCTAAGCTTACCACAGCTCCGGTGTTAGCCTTACCGACTGGGAGCGGAGGATTCGTGGTGTACACAGACGCTTCTGGTACTGGGTTGGGATGTGTACTGATGCAGCACGGCAAGGTCATTGCCTATGCATCACGACAACTGAAGATTCATGAGAGGAACTACCCCACTCACGACCTGGAGTTGGCGGCCGTGGTTTTTGCTTTGAAGGTTTGGAGACATTATTTATATGGGGAGCAGTTCGAAGTCTTCACTGATCACAAGAGCTTGAAGTATCTGTTTTCTCAGAAGGAACTTAATATGCGACAAAGAAGGTGGCTCGAGTTCATCAAGGACTACGAATTTACAATCTCGTACCATCCAGGGAAAGCAAATGTTGTTGCTGATGCCCTTAGTCGTAAGGCTGGGAGAAATCTTTCTAGCCTGGTAAATCTTGGATGGAAAATGATTTCTGAGTTCACAGAATGGAGACCTTTCTTCGATGATCAAGGCGTACTTAGGTTGTCTAGCCTGACTGTACGATCAGAACTACGAGAGCAGATCATGATTAAGCAAAAAGAAGACTCACAGTACGGGAGGATGGAGGCATTGGCGTTGCAAGAAGACACTGCTTTCCAACGCAAGGAGGATGGAAGTATATGGTTTAAGGATCGACTATAGGTACCGAGTGATCCAGAGACCAGAGAAGAGTTATTGGGAGAGGCACATAAGAGCAAGTATACCATTCATCCGGGCAGTACCAAGATGTTCAAAGATCTTCAATACTGGTACTGGTGGAATGGTATGAAGCGTGATGTTGCAAGGTAACCAATTCACAAGAAAAATTTATGTGTTCTAATTAGGTTGTTCTTTTTATGATATAAGATCGGAATTATGCTAATTTTTGCTATCATTCTAGATACGTCGCAAAGTGCTTGACATGTCAACAAATCAAGATCGAGCATCAAAGGCCAGAAGGAATGATGCAGCTGATGGAAATTCCTCAATGGAAATAGGAACATATCACAATGGATTTTGTGATGGGGTTACCGCGAACCCGAAAGAACCATGACTCTATTTGGGTAGTGGTTGACCGACTCACTAAGTCAGCACATTTCCTACCAATGTGGAAGAATCAGTCACTTGAGAGCTTGACCGACCTGTATATCCAGGAAATAGTACGACTACTTGGGGTGCCTGTCTCGATCATATCCGATAGAGACCCTCGGTTTACCTCACGACTGTGGGGGGAGTTACAAAAGGCATTGGGAACTAGGTTGAAGTTCAGCACTGCTTTTCATCCACAAACCGATGGACAGTCAGAAAGGACCATACAGACACTTGAGGACATGCTATGTGCCTGTATGTTGGATTGGAAAGGAGAATGGGATGCTCACGTGGTACTAGCAGCGTTCGCCTACAATAATAGCTAGCATGCGAGTATTGGCATGGCGCCCTTCGAAGCACTGTATGGGCGGCCTTGTAGGTCACCAGTATATTGGGATGAAGTGGGCGAAAGAACAGTTGAGTCGCCAATGATACTTCAGCATTACACAGAGCAAATACAGAAGATACGAGATCGACTTAGAGCAGCACAGAGTCGACAGAAAAGCTATGCGGATCAGCGACGGAGAGAGCTTAGTTTCGAAGTGGGAGATGCAGTGTTTGTCAAGGTATCGCCGACAAAGAGCGTTTTCAGATTCGGAAAGAAGGGAAAGTTGAGTCCTACATATGTCGGACCTTTCCCGATATTGGAGCGGATCGGCGAAACTGCTTATCGAGTTGAGTTACCATCTCAACTTGCCAAGATTCATAATGTATTTCACGTATCAATGTTGAGAAAATACATTCAAGATCCGTCACACGTGATTCAGTTCGAGGACATTAGTGTGCAAGAAGATCTGACCGTAGAAGAGAGACCGATTGAAATCGTGGATCGTAGTGAGCGGGTGATACGAAATAAGATCATCCCATTAGTCAAAGTGAGATGGAGACATCATGGCTTAGAAGAATGCACGTGGGAACCGGAAGCAGCAATGATGGACAAATACCCACAATTGTTTGATTGATATGTATTACAAATTTCGCGGACGAAATTTCTTTTTAGAGGGGAAGGATGTAAAACCCGTGAAATTTATGAAATTCTAAATGAATAAAAGGAATCCGTTATGTGAAATAGTAAGATTTTAAGTTAGGCAGTACAATTTTTATGACTTGTGGTTTCTAGAACGAAACCGATAACAAACTCTCACAAGTGGTTTTGGATCCGGATCTTGGCGAGATCCGATGATCCGACCCGGTTCACGAGTCCAAGTAAGGAAACTTGATGGTTTTGGGATGATAGTGTGAGATCCGAAGCACATTTAAAGTAAGCGAGTGCAAGTTTAAAACCAACGGGTGAAAAATCCACTTGAAATTGGAAGAAATCCATCAACAAGGAAAAAAATGTCCCATTGTGACATAAAGAGAATTTTCTGCAAAAGTAAACACCAAGTGATGGTGTAGTGTTGTGGTAGGACACACGATGTGTGATACCCCCACCCAAGTTCAAAACCCCCTGTGCATAAATTATTTTTTTTACAAGAAAGTGATGATTTCTACCTTGGTGAAAAGGGTAAAAACGTGGGATTAAGTTAAGCCTAAATTTTTGGCTTTTTCATCTAGCTCTACCAAGGATTGAGGAGAATCCCATGTGACATGGAAGAGGGGTACCCATAAAGCAAATAGTGAGGGAAGTTAGAGGAAATCATGCCAAAGAGAGGAGGGGGCATTGTTGGAAATAGACATCACCCACCAAAAATGTGAGATTTGGGTGAAGATTTAATGCTTTGAAAATTTGGTAACTTCCCCCTAAATAGAGGAGTTAAATGAGAGATTTTTGGTAAGGAGTTACATTAGACGTCTCTCTCTCTCTCTCTCTCTCACGGTGGTGGTCGACCTCCATTGTTGGACTGTGTGGACCTCCCTTGATGAACGCGTGAACATCCATTATCGACGTGGGGTGCCACTCTAACGAAGAGAAGGGGTTGCAGCCTTGCCGTCGTGAGACTCCAAAGAGGTAAGGAGCATTGCTATTTGTATGTAAGTGGTTGATGCCTTGTTGCACATCTATGTTGCAATATCATGGAGTTTACGCGACAAGCACCACCTATATGTAGGTATGTTTAGGACCTCGAAACCCAGGTGGCATGAGCTGAAACACCTACTCGCCAATAGGTTAATATGTAGTGGTTCAGCCAATGGTTCTCACCCTTGGCCAACGTTGGAGCACTGTGGTGTTCTTTGTAAGGGCATTTTGTTCCTATGTGTATGCCTGGTGATATGTAGTACTCATATCAAAACCTACAGTTCGAATCTATGTAGGGAAATACATATATTTTTGGTGTGGGCGTTAGCCATGACGGATTCAAGATCGAAACAAAATTAAGTAGGCGAATGGCGTGGAACCTTAAGTATCTTGGATTAATATTTATGAAAATTATTGTTTGGTTGTAGTTTCTTGTTCAATACACCTTTCATACTTTGTGGATTGAATGGTCTTAATCAAGTCTGAAGTTATGTATACGTGATTGCTATTTCACATCATGGTAAAATAAAGATATATCATTCCTATTGGGTAATTCGATTGGATTTGATGTTTTTGAGTGTGGAATGCACTCATATTTATAATTGAAAGATCCCATACATTGAGGATGAAAGGGGTGGCAAAACAGTCCATTTAGAATGATCAAAATGTTTGAAAAATAAAAGGATACACCCTTTTAAAAGATACAGAAAAACGGCAAAATTAGTCGACTGGAACAATAGTTAGTCGACTGATAATATGTTCAGTCGACTGATAAAACCTTCAGTCGACTACTGCTAAAATTTCCAGGAAACAGACATTCTGTTCAGTAGACTGATAAAACCTTCAGTCGACTGATGCTAAAATTTTTCCAGAAAACAGATATTCTGATCAGTCGACTGATAAAACCTTCAGTCGGCTGATGCTAAAATTTTTCCAGAAAACAGATATTCTGATCAGTCGACTGATAAACCCTTGAGTCGACTGATGCTAAAATTTCCAGAAAATTGATATTCTGTTTAGTCGACTGATAAACCCTTCAGTCGACTGCTGCTAAATATTTCCAAAAAACAGACATTCTGATCAGTCGACTGATAAACCCTTCAATCGACTGCAGCTAAATATTTCTAGAAAACGAATATTCTGTCCGGTCGACTGATAAAACTTTTGGTCGACTAATTTTATGATCAGTCAACTGATAAACCCTTCAGTCGACTTCTACTAAATTTTTCTAGAAAACAGACATTCTGTTCGGTCGACTGATAAATTCTTCGGTCGACTAATTTTACAAAAAAAAAAAATAACGTTTTGCTTAGAAGATTTGAAGCCAAAAAGGTTGGTCAACCGGTGAGCCTATTGGTCGACTAATAAACATGAAAAATTGAGTAAAGAGTTTTCTAAAATGATTTTCATGAAGGGTTCTTTTAGAAAAGTTTTCTAAAGACTTTTTAGGTGAAATGCAACTGAAATATCTATGAAGGAAATAGTTTCGATGGTAAACTAAATATGTGATTCACATATGGACTTTAAGATTATGTCCAATACATGGAACACACATGATAAAGTTGGATATTGCCATGTTGCGGCATAACCAGTGGGGGTACGAAACGTACACTCGAGCTCATAAACAAAACTGAAAATGCCGAATGTTTAAGTACTCGACACAAAGTTGAACCAGAATTATGAGAAATTGTTGTTGGTGCCTTTGAGGCATTCGATGGGTAATGTGCATATACTAAGATCAACCTGAGTATGAGTTGGGGTTTTAAAAATCCCCTGTGGTGCAATGACTTACACATAAGAATAAATAAAATTAAAAATGTGCACACATAACCTAAATATGGGATTCTGGGTATACCTGAAAGATGGTATATGTTACTGGTTTCCCAGGGTTCTGGGTACATCTGAAAGAAGATGTATGTTACTGGATCCAAACAAACAAGAATGAAAATTTATACACATATAAATTAAATATGGGATTCTGGGTATACCTGAAAGATGGTATATGTTACTGGTTTCCCAGGGTTCTAGGTACATCTGAAAAAAAGATGTATGTTACTGGATCCAAATAAACAAGAACGAAAATTTATACACATATAAATTAAATATGTTGGATTCTGGGTATACCTAAAAATGGTATACGTTACTGGTTTCTCAGGGCTCTGGGTACACCTGAAAGATGGTGTATGTTACTAGACCCATGGTCTACCTTGGAGAGGGTAGGTGGTACAAGCTTCGTGGACATTCTTGTTCTTGTGAGAGCTAGGCGTCTCACCCGGTCCCCAGTCCACGAAGTTAAGGGACCAGGACTACCAGTGTGTCCTAGGTGGTAGATCCAAGTCTTCTACAGAAGTACAGGGTGCATCTTAATTTTTTTTCTAGCCACTGGGGAGTTCTCTCTCGGTCACTGACCGTCCCCTTTGGATATCCGTACGGCTAGTCATACAGGTTATTAAATAATAGACCCCCGTATGGTCTCGGTCCGCTATGAGGTCTATGCCTGTGCGTACCCACAGGGTAAGAGTAAGATAAGCATTAAATAATTTAAGTTGACTAGAAACTTATCTCTGAAGAATTACATTCTATTGAGTTGACTTTAGTAAAACTTGTGGAATCTACAACTTGTACTGATGTAGATAAATATACCTCTAGTTCAGTCATCTTTTGCACTGTATCATGAATTAGAAAGCATAATCATCTTCTTAGAATGTTATAAACTTCCATGCTAGTTATATCTGCAGTACTTGCACATATTTGTACACAGGTCACTGAGCACCACATATAAATATAATGCTTCTTATGCAGACAGGGGAGTCTGACCCTTCTGCTTTAAATGTTTTTCAGGTAGCAACTAATTGGAGCATCAGGGTGTCGTTTTGGATAAAGCCAAGAGATCTCATTTATTCAGTATTTTATGTTTGAACTCTGATTAGTAGATTTACATTTCTGTTATGGGATGTAATTAATGACATTAATGTTTCAATTAATGAATGGTATATTTAGTACTTCTCTGATTTACCCTGTAATGCACCCGACTTGTATTTTTCGCACTTCCGCTATTTAAAAAAAAAAAAGTTTTACTCCAAAATTTTTACTATAAAAAGTTGGGGCGTTACAGCAGTAGTATGGATTGCAATCCTTGCTTATGCGAGTGTTTTCTCCCAGCTGTGTGCTGCTCGCATGAGGTTGACTCGGTATGTAGCTTCCCCGGTTACCACACTAGAATTGAATAACAGACGCCGGGTGCAAGTCTCACAGAATGCGAGGTTCCTTCGCGTACCCGAAGGAGTAATCAGAAGAACTTAAAGACTAACCAAACAGCTGACTTACTGTAGTTGCTACTTTACTTGTTCTGTAGATTTTACTTCAGTTACTTTACTCGTTTCAGTTGTTACTTGGTTACTTTACTGTTCAGCACTTGTTATAGTTGGTTACTGCCTTTAGTACTTGTTTTACTGTTACTCCAGCTTGTTACTTGTTAGTTGACTAGTACTTGTCACTTTACACTTACCTGACACAAGCACTTGCACTTATCAGTTTTGTTCCTGCTTTCCTTTTTGATATGATATATATATATGCTTGTGGTTGTTTCTTCACCACATCGCAAGAGGCCTGACCCCGTTTTATGGGGATGTAGGTGACGAACAGGTATAGTGTGGATGCGATGATACACGGTGGAGGCTCGGAGGACCCACACTTACCTTGCAAATCCTGTCCCTGGTGTTATCATCGCAAAATTTTTCCTCTCTCTTGCGAGAGAGAAACAAATTTTGCGAGTCAAACTCGACCAAAGTTTTGAAAATTGATTTGAAAATTAACTCGCCTCCGTTTTAAAAATTTGCGGGAAAATTTCGTGGAATGGGATCCGCCTGTCGGTACGAGGTTCAACCGTTTCTGGCACCTTTACCAGTGGGAATTGAACCAAGGATCAATTATGTACTCTAACTTGACTCAAATATCTAAATTATGCTCTATTTTTCCTAGAATGCACAAAGAATCAGGCTTGAGCTATGAAATTCTGAAAAGATGCAAGTTTGAGAAACATGATGTTTGTTTTGGAAAATTGGAATATGCTAGAAAAATGATTGGAAAAGTGCTTGAAATTAGAATTCCTGGGAAAATCATTGAATTTCATTGGAAATCAGAAAGTGGATTGGAAAATGAATTCTCAAGAAAACTTGAGTCTCGAGAAAATCGGTTTTTGAGATTTGGAATTTTCTTTTCTGAGAAAATAGATTGGAAAATTCTGAGAAAATCTAAGAAATTAATTGGAAAAGGATTTTTGAAATGGAAAACAGATTCTCAGGAAAACGGGAATTCTGAGAAAATCGATTTCTGAAAACTTGGGATTTTGAAATTTGAGCATTTTAAAACATTGGAAAATCTTGATTTGGACTTGGGAAATGCTTTGAAATGTCATTTGAAAACTTAGGATTCTGAGAAAATGAGATCCTGAAAAAGACTTGAAAATTCTTGAGAAAACTGAATTTTCTGAAATTGAAGTTGGAAAATGAGTGTGAAAACAATGCAATTTGAATGATATGAATGAATGAATATGAATTTGAAAAAGAATTTCAATTGAGAAATTGAGAAATCCTTTTGAAGTTTTGAAAAATGCAGTACATTTTTGAAGTTAGCCTAAGAGTGTAGGCTGAATGTGGCTAATACGAAGATCATAAATCTTGGTTTTCTTCGTATTCTGACTATGGCCATAAATACGAATCCCACCGAGTTTATAAACTCCATAAGAGCTTGTGCACGTGCCATTCGTGTCAACCATAGTGAATATGAAATAAATGTGCATAAATGATACATCAAATATTGAAATTTGCAGAAATTAAACTATATGCAATGCAGTCCTATTCTAAGCAGAAATGTAACTCTTATTCCAAATATTATATTTAATATTACATTAAATTGAAATAAAAGAATAAAAAGCTAAGTCTTCTTCTTGAATGTTCCTGCAAAACTAGAAAACAATATTAGCACGAAAATGTAGGTTTTTCTGAATTTATCCAAAAATATGAGAAATTATCGGATATTATTCAAATATCAACCCAAATTTATACCCCCTTTGATATAAACATGATAAATAATTAATAAATTTTGAAAATAAACTTGAAAATTCGAAATTGGGGTCAAAATGACCAAAATACCTCTGATGACCTTGAAATCAGGGTTTTCTGAAAGAACTTTTGTAAATTTTAGAATTTTGAAAATCAAATGAAACAAATCAAATACAATATGATGAAATATGATGATATGCATAAAATTTTATGGAATTAGAAATTGAAATTTCGAAATTTAGGTCAAAATGACCAAAATACTCCTGATAACAAGACTATGGCCTTGAAACCAGGGTTTTCTGAAATAAATTTTGCAAAACTGAAAAATATGAAATGCAAATGAGATTGAAATTAACCTTAATATGATATGAAATGCTTATTTACACGAATAAAACCCTAAAATGGCAAAAATATCATAAAATATCAATTTTAACTTGATTTTCGCCTGATTTTCACTTCTGAATTTAAAGATAAACTAACACATAGAGCAAATGAACTTGGAATTAAGCCAAATTTGGCATGGACACCTAAAATAACCCTAAAAACAGAATAGAAACCGAAAATCTAATTTTTTTGTATTTTTAAATATAGAAATTCAAATAAAAACCCTAAATTTTGTGATTTATGCCTAAAATGTTGATTCTAAAGGAGATTTAGGATATCAAACTTCCATAAAATTTTCCCAAATTTTGTGGGGTGACATAGGACAGTTAGGCAAAGATTGTTTACTTTTACATTTTCTAGTTTTGACCTATGGTCGGAGCTGTGCCACTCCGGCAAGTCAGATCGGAATCAAGCGACTCTAGGATTTAGGGGAAACAGACAGCTTTCGATAGAAAATGTGGAAACAATTGTAAACAGATGGAAAAAAGGATGAAATTGTGGGAAAATGTCTCTGACAAACAGAGGGAAATTTTGTCTTTTTACAGAACTGGGATTCGGGTTACGGTTTGGAAAAAGGAACGCTGTTATCAGAGACCCGAATCTCTGAAATTTTAGGATATTGAAATCTGTCAAACAGAAAATAATACTGAAACAGTTCCAAAAATCCCAACATTTTGAGAAATGATAGTAAAACATGTTAGGAACAACTTTTGTGTTGAAAGTTTTTGTAAATAGGCTACGTATTGAACGGACTTGGCGCATTAGGGTCTGTCTATACCCTGACGAAGGAAAATCAAGATTTTCTCAGGGAGATGGGAAATCCGATTTTTGACAAAGGTCAAAACTAACTGGAAAAACCTAAAAATTTTCAGATCATTAGTAGATTCAATTATAAATCCACTGTGATTTTTGGAGGATGATCCGGATCTCCCACAAGGGTGGTGCCAGAGGTTTTTGTCTGCTAAAGCGCAAACAGAAGTTCAAAAAGACAGAAAACCCGATGTAGGGTTTGATCAATTTAGAAGGATTCCAAAACCCAAACGAACCTGGGTTTTTGGCATAATAACACAGACAGATCAACCTAACTACCATAAAATTTGTAGGATTTTTAAATGAAAAATTGAACACAAAATTATAATTGGACTAAACGCATGGATTTAAATTTACAAACTATCAATGAAACTTTTAAAAAGATAACTAAATGAATGAAAAACAAACTAAACATTTATTAGAAATAATAAGAAAAAGAAAAGAATCGGGGAGGCATGCTTGAAATTTATTTTAGCTATTTGGAATGAGGGGCTTCATCCATTGAACGGATGGACCACCTCATCCGTATAGCCCTAAGTCCATGTAAAACATAAAAAGAGAGAGAGAGCTTATTACCTTGGCTTGGTAGGCTGGAGCCAATGGAGGTTGTCAAGGAAGGAGATGAGGCTGCTGTGCTGTTGGTATGGCTGCAGCTGGATGTTAAGGAGGGTGAGGCTGCATTGGTGGCTCGTTGTAGATGGCGTCAAGGGCTGCTGGATGCTTCTTGGAGGTTACATTGCCTTTGGCTGAACCGAAGAAGAGGGATGCTTCAACGTGGACAGATCGGCTGGAAGTGGTGGTACTGGAGCAAAGGTGGCTGCAGCGGTTGAAGGTGGCTGTGCTGTGATAGCTGCTGAAACAAAGGAAGCCTCCCTGCTGGAGGTGACTGTGTGATGCTGCAATGATTACCAAGGGAGAGAGAGAGAGAGAGGTTAGTAGGCCAACCGTGTCTTTCTTTTTTCTTTAAAATCTAAACTTCGGCCCTAATCTTCTCTCCAACTTAGGTCTTAATAGCCTAATAAAAAAGAAGATCCCCCCTTTACGTGAATGGGTTGGAGGTTGGGGGAAAGGAAGGAAGGAAGAAAGGGAAGAAGGAAAGAAAGGAAAGAAAGAAGAAAAAGAAAAGGAAAGAAAGGGAAAGAGAAAGGGAAAAAGAAAAAGGAAAGAAAGGAAGGGAGAGGGGACTGGAGATTTGGGTGACCACCTTGTGGGTCCCACCTCCTCTCTAAAATAAAATAAATAAATAAAAATCAACAAAAACAAAAATAAACAAATAAAAAGAAACATTTTTTTTTAATAAAGTAGAAATGTAAATGAATGGGCCATCTCAGAGCGGGTCCCAATTCCACTTTTGAAATTCATTTTGACGATTAAAGGGGTAAAATAGTTTTTTTCAGAAAATTTCTAGACGAAATGAGCTATTTTTGACAGTTTTTGAAACGAGCTCGGATTTTGAAGTTCAATACCCCGTTGTGAAGCAAATCTAGTGTAGAATTCAAAATTTAGAGTTTGAAATAAATCCATATTATTTTTCTTGAGAAAATATTTCCAAATTTAGACTCCCGGGGGTAAAAATGTCAATTTTTGGAAACCCAGGGTTTGAAATTGATTTCTGAAAACTTTTAAAACTCAATCTGGATAGAAATTTATAAAACTGGAGTTCTGGACTTCGAAAATGGAATGAAATGTGATGAAATGTTATGAAATGTTGAGAAATGATATGAAATGATGAGAAATGACATGCGAAATGCAGACCCTGAATGAAGAATTTTGGATTTTAAACCCTGATTAACACTTGTACCAGTTTAAGAAGCATTAAAACTGATAAAATTTGCAAAATAGCTCAAGAAATGGTTTTCGGGACTCTACTGGGTCAGAGTGACACTGAAAATTGGGGTTCGAACTGGATTGAACTGAGATGAGCTAGATTGAGCTGGGTTTTAGAGTTTCAGAACTTCAATGAGCTGACAATGATACTGACTCAACTGACCTTTCCAACTGAATTTTCAAGAAAACCTGCCATTTTTAGAGAAATGGTACGGAATGATCACTGGAATGAAGTGAATTACGAACCTGAACTGGGTTTGAGCTGAAACAAAGGTCAGTAATACTGAGGTGAACTAAAATCGAGGCTCAAACACTAGCTCAACTGACTGAACTTAGCTCAATTTCAGCTGAAAGAGCTGAAATAGACTAAAATGGGCTCCTAGACACTTAAAAATGGTTTTAAACTAAAACTGGAGCGCTTGAACTTCTGGTGAGCTCAAATTAGACTTTGGGGAGTATGATTGACTGACTCAGAGACAATTGGCTTGGATTTGAGTGAGAAATGAGCTCATTTCTAAAGAAATGATCCCATTTTGGCAGGAATGATCAGAAATGGAAATGGTTTGTTCATTGTGAGCTCAGATGAGCTTGAAATGATTGATATTCTAAATGTTCTGAACTGACCAATGAGCTTGGTTGACTCCGACTGACTGGGGTCCGGGATGACCTAGGGGTAAAATGGTAATTTTCCTAGTGAAAAATGAGTAAAGTGGTAATTTTCTGAAACGGACTCGAGGTTTGACTCCTACACTGATCTAACAGGGTTGGCACTGCACGAGGAGGGTTGTTTGAGGATGGATGAGGAAAATTTGGGGTGTTTACAGATGCCCCTCTTTGCTACTAAGCCGGCTTGAAGACGAGCTTAGTGGCAAAGAAAAACACACCAAATTTGGGCTATAAAAATGCCCCAGTTAGAAGGATCTGACTGGATATGAAGAAATTAGCCCTGATGAAAATGGTAGATATGAAATGGAGAATAAAGAAGAAAAATTTTACTTCAAAAGAAGTGAGATTCAGGTTTTGCCCTTAACCTGGATGGGACAGAAAATACCTCGTGTAGAAACGAAGCTCAGGTTTAACCCTTAACCTGACCGGGAAATGAAATACCTCATCAAAATGAGGCTCAGGTTTAACCCTTAACTTGATCGGGAAATGAAATACCTCATCAAAGGAGGCTCAGGTTTGTACCCTTATCCTGATTGGGCGAAAAATGAAATACCTTATCAAAGGAGGCTCAGGTTTGTACCCTTATCCTGATTGGGCGATGAAATACCTCATCAAAATGAGGCTCAGGTTTGTACCCTTATCTTGATTGGGCAGAAAATGAAATACCTCATCAAAGGAGGCTCAGGTTTGTACCCATATCCTGATTGGGCAGAAAATGAAATGGAATCCTCGAAGGAAGAAACCATGATGGAAACTTCGGATTTCCGCACAATGAATCCGATAGGGGTTTTGCAAAAGGATGAAATTGGTGTCCCTAAAACTTGAAAAGGGGTTTGATTTTGGGCGCCTCATTGCTGAGACTAAATAACTTTTGAAATTGATGACCTTTTACGAGAAAATGATTGATGACTTAACCTCAAGCCGAAATTGGACTGTCTATAGTGGGACAGTGGGGACACAGGGAAGTGTGCGAATCTGAGAGCCCATGCGCTCAGATTATACCAACAGAAGGGAAGGAATCTTGAAAACTCCCGTTATCAAGTCCTAAAAGGGATAATAACTGATGTCAGGATGCGCCAAAGATGAACCTCAAGCTCTTGCTTTGCGCCAAGATGACTAGAAAATATTGTCTAAATGTTGAAAATTATTGTTGATTCAAAATAATTAAAAATGATGCACATTGTTTTGAAAGTATTCCCTCTTTTCTACCTGAAGTATTACCTCCGACTGGGCTTAACTCCGTAGAATCAAGATTCGAATTCAAATTTCTTGCAATTGAGTTTCTTTCAAGGAGGCTATCAATTTCCCTGATATGAACAGAAAAGGGGGTATTCTTGATATTGTGAAAGAAATTGGTGAAAGAATATTGATAATAGAATTTCACAAATTTTAAAGAAGATTCTTGGCAGATTCGGCAGTCTGATGTCTTGGGATTCTTTTCTCATGATGACCTTTCTACCAACTTTTTTTTTTTCTTTTTGGCAGAATTATAGCTTTCTTGGGTTTTTGGGAGATTTATTACATCATCCTTTATTTTGGAGATGTCCTGACTTTTCTCTCTCTTTTTTTTTTTGGAAGGGTACGTCACAAACTCCTTCATCTTGGAGATGCTTCGATCCTTTTTTTCTCTCAGAGATTATATTGTTTGATGGCTCATTGATTGGAAATCTCTTGGTGATAGCAGAAATTAAATATTCTTTAGGGTTTGTCGGGAGGCTCATCGCAGTCGCCTTCATCTTGACGGTGCTCTAAACTTTCCCTAGAAGGATCCGTCACAAACTCCTTCATCTTGGAGATGATCAAAATCTTCTTTGGCCCCGGGGGTCTAACTCGCATAATTCGTCTTCATCTTGACGACAATTGAGAGATCCCTTTTGCAGATATTTAATTGCAGCTTAGGTGATTGAGGAGATATAAAAACTGAATGGATTTTTCTGTGTCTCCCAGGATATTTCGACTGCTTTATTTTCCAAGAATGATCTTTAAAAATGTGCCATTGACTGCGATCAATACCGATCACTTATGGCTTTGCAACAACATTGGATTTCCTTTGTTGGCCATATCGAGGATTTATCCTTCATCCTTTTGGTTGGCCAATAGAAAGATTTTGAATTTTGAATCCTTTTTTCGCGAAAACTTTGTTCTTTCGGAAGTAATACTGAAGGTATTCTGAGGTAATGTTTTTGTGCAATACAGATTTTGAAATCAACAAATATTTAATGACAAATTGACAATTTTTTCTTGAAATCCTTTATGAAAGCGAGCATTTGAAGCACAACGCAACGCATCCATGACAGAAATTTTCTTCTCCTTTCCCCAAAGGAGAAGATTTACAAATTGGAAATAGAAATTACTCCTCTCTTCTCTGAAGAGGAGGTGTTTGCAAATGAACTTTCGAAGAGAAATTAAGCTTTCGTCAAAACTTCCTAACATTAGGCTTCTCTTATGGAAAGGGGGCCGGTAATGGTGAGGTCGGTGAATTGGTCATGAAGGAGCGAGTCCATCACACTCTCCCCGAAAAGAGGGTCCTTCATGATGAAATGGCCGAGTATGAAATTATGGTCACAAGGAAAGCGAACTTCCGTTGAAGCTCTCCCTGAACTAAGGGTTCCTTGTATGAAATTAGAAATTTGTTTTGCAAACGGTTCACATAGACACGAGTCCCTTCAAACTCTCCCTGAAAAGGGGCTAGGTGAACAAAGGATAGCATGCGAAAAGAACGAGCTCCCTTGAACTCTCCCTGTACAAAGGGTCTCTCGCAAGAGGAAATGATTGAAATTGGTATTGAGTGACCAAAAGGTCGAAATTGGAATTTGGGAATTTTGAAATTTTGAAATTTGAAATTTGATATTTGAAATTAGAAATTGGAAATTGGAAATTTGGAATTTGGAATTTGGAAATTGAAAATTGAAAATTGATTGACCCGAAGGTCGAAATTGGAATTGATTGACCCAAAGGTCGAAATTGAAATTGGTTGACTCAAAGGTCGAAATTAGAAATTTGGAATTTGAAAATTGGAAATTGGAAATTGGAAATTGGAAATTGGGAAATTGATTGACCCGAAGATCAAAATTGGAAATTTGGAAATTGATTGACTTGAAGGTCGAAATTGGAATCTTGGAAATTGGGTGGTCTGAGGGCCGAAATTGGTAATTGGATGGCCCGAAGGCCGAAATTGGAAATTGGATGGCCCAAGGGCCGAAACTGGTAATTGGAATTTGAACTTTGATGAATGATCAACACAAAGACTGAATCCGAGAGGTTGACTGATACGACCAACCAGGGAGACACTAACCACGAGTGCTCAACTTTGAAAGAACACCACATGAATATCGGGTTTTGAAAATATGTCAACATAGACATTGGATTTTGAAAATATATCAATTCGAGCATGGGATTTTTTTTTTAAAATGTACCAGTTCGAGCACTGGATTTTAAAAACACACCAGTTCGAGCACTGGATTTTGAAAATGTACCAGTTCGAGCACTGGATTTTGAAAACATACATTGTTTTTAAATTGAAATTTGAATTTTTGAAAGAGACCTATGCTCTTAAAATATTTGGGAATTGTAACGAGAATGATTGTCGGGGTCTCAGGATTATCCCTTATCCTGAATGGGTAGCGAACTTGATGCAAATGCATGCCAATGAATGCAGATGTATGCAAATATGAAAATGATATAAATGAATGCACATGCGTGCAAAATGAGAGATTTGTTTATCATGCTTGCATACAGGGTATTTGTAGATAAAGACAAAATTTTAAAAATGCCCCAGTATAACTGGGAAAGGAGAATTTAACCATTATTAAACAAAATTTAGAGGAATTACAAAGAATAAGACATGATTTAAGTATAGAATTTTTTCAAATGCCGAGCATTGATGGGATCTGATAATTCCACTCCGTCGGCATTGATGAGCCGATATGAATTACGGGGTAATGCCTCTTTGACAACATAGGGACCTTCCCAATTTGGTGACCATTTTCCACCCGGGCGGTGCTTGAGATAAGCCATTGATCTGAGCACTAGATCATTGACCCGAAATTTCCTTTCAATGATGGATTTTGCATATTGTCTGGCTATCCTCTGACGATATGATTGAGCGTGCTCTGCTGCTCTGAGTCTTCTTTCATCGAGCAAATCAAGTTGTACCAGTCGCTGCTACTGATACTGATCAAGCGGTAACTCCAGTAGTGATGCGAACTTCAAGGCAGGTTTCTGAACATGTAGAGGCAATACTACTTCAGTTCCGTAGACAAGTTCTGACAGAGTAGCATTAGTGGGAGTTTGAATGATGGTTCTGTATGCTCACAATGCATCATGGATCTTCTCATGCCAGTCACAGCTTGTTTTCAAAGTTTGCTCCAAGATTCTAATAAGAATTTTATTGGTGGCCTCTGCCTGACCATTCCCTTGAAGATAATAAGGAGCGGAGAAACGATGCTGAATTCTGAAATTTGAGCAAAATGTCCTCATTCTCTCATTCTTGAAATGACTGCCATTGTCCAACACGATATCGTGCGGTATGCCAAAACGGCAAAGGATATTCTTGTGGATGAATGAGACCATGTGTCGATTTTCTACTGTACGCAAAGTGATAGCTTTGACCCATTTAGTGAAATATTCTGTTGTGGCAAGAAAATACTTGTGACCATTTGAAGCAGAAGGAGTGTTGGGGCCTACAACATCAAAGGCCTACATAGAAAATGGTCATGGAGAGATAACAGATTGCAAATATGTTGCTGGCGCATGAACGAAAGGTGCATGTATCTGGCATAGAGCACACTTCTTCATAAAATGGTAGCAATCTTGTAGCATAGTCTTCCAATAATATCCTGCCCAGATGATTTGCTTGATAAGATTTTGGTAACCGACGTGACCACCACAAATGCCTTAGTGTACTTCCCGCACGACTTCTTTGACTTCATCTTCATCTAGGCATCTGGCATATTCAGAACTGAATCCATGATGATAGAGGACATCGGCGAGAATAAAATATCGGGCAAACACGCACCGAATCACTTGTTGCTCTTGCCAGTGATATTCTGAGAGAAGGAGACATATGTCTTCTCCTTGATGGGAGCCTTTCTGAGACTGTCTTCAGCTTGCTCAGACATCATCCTAATCATTATTTTCTTGAATATTTGATATGCAGCAGGATCAATGTCATCCCTATCATTCAGACTCTGTCTTCTGGCAGATCTTGGAAAATCCATTTCTTCTAGCCTGCTTCTAAAATCACTGATGCACTGACACAATGGTGTCTTCTTGCTTGATCTGATCTGAACCACTTGGGAATACTGATGCTCTCTACAGAATGAGATGGATGATTAAATTTTGATGATGAAGATTTAGGATAGAAATGGATATAGGAAAAATATTTGATGAGAATTTGGTAGATAATTGAAAGAATATCCCATTACTAGGGATTGAGTCGTCGCTGGGATTACGACAATTGCGTTGTCATTCCTTTGCAAAGAAAATAAACAACTGAAAATCATGCCTTGTTACCTAGTCGAGGTCGTCAAACCATGATAGAATGAAAATTAAAGGATTTTTTTTTATTAAAGGAAAAATTTGATTACATCAATAGTAGACTTGAGAAAAAGGGAGCATATAGACAGTCTGCCACCACTCTTAATGATCAGCAGAGACACGAGGACCGGGGAAAAGAGTGAGAATGATGAAAGAATCCCAGCCATATCTGGCAGAATGGTATGTTCCAGACCACTGCGCTGATGCAAGGTTGAACTCTGGCATAACCCCTGATAGTAGCCAAGCTTCTACGCACTTTTGTCTTTGAGAAAATTGCCTGACGCATCACTCTGGATAGTAGTAGGCACAGGAAAATGGGCCAAGTATCTTGAACTGCTTGTCATACACATATGTATATCTGGGAAGAAAGCGAGCCCTTCAGTGCATATGACCATCTCATATTGAATTCTTTCTCGAGTTGTTCTGAATAATAAGCTGACTTCTGCAAATGCCCCATACTGTCGGTAGATCTCGATCAGGCTCACGTACTCATTTCCATTTTCTTCGATCAGTGGCCAAGACTTGCGCCTTGTCATGCAAGCCACAGCATCTTTAGGGTCCAGACCCTTGACATTGATCAGAAATTGTTGTTCTAACGGATCTCCAGGCTGACCTGATGTCTCATGCAGACCCATAATCTCTGAAAACTCATCCATCAGTAGGGTCATCTCGCCCCACGGGAACCAGAACGTGCAAGTGCGTGGATTCCACCGCTCTGCTAGTGCATGGATCAGATTGCCATTAACTGTCAACTTCCCCACTGCAGATGCCAGTTCCAACCTGCTATTGCTCAAGTGGTCCGGAAACATACGAGAGAAGTTTTTGAACCAAATGTAGTACCACCGGGGGAAGAAGGGTCCGGTGCTGAGAGATCGATGCTCAGAAAGACTTTGTCGCACATTGTAGAAGATGTGACCCTCAGGAAAAACAGAATCGAGCTGACTGGATGCCATTGGACTGAAAGATAGGAAGATCAGAATTAGACTTTGGAAAAATACAAGAATTTTGAAAATTGCAGGCAGGATAAAATAAAAAGCTGGAAATTCAAAGTCCATAGGAACGAAAGAATGGAAAATCACCTGGAGTTTTGAAGAAAAGGTGGATAATTTGGAAAAATCATCCAGGGTTTTTGAGAAAATGGAGATATTTCATAAAAAATGGAAAATGAGGTATTTTGAAAAATTATCTGGTATTTTGGAAAAATTGGGAAAAATATGAGAAAATAAGACGAAAATGGATATCATACATTCAATCACAAACAATTATGCACATACAGCAATCCCTAAGAAGCTGACTCTAAATGCATTGATTTTAAAAGAGCTTTAGGACCCTAATCCTGACTCTAGGCTCAAATCAACTGTGTCCAATCATGCTATGTCGATATACTCGAGCCGAGGCTCGATGTACATGGCATAAAAATCCATCTCCGGTTCTAGGCTCGTGTTTTCCCAACATCCTTGAGCGCCTGCCGATATACGTTGGACTATGGCCCTTGGTACGTGGCAGGGGGGCGTTAGCCCAAATAAGTGGCCCAATTGTGAGGCTCTGTCCCGAACTATGGTTTTGGAAGAGAGCCCAGCAACGTGAAGACCGGGTAGACATAGGTGGGGTGGTTTTTGAAATATGATCACATGCAGGCAAACATAGGGCTCTAAGTCCTAAAGAGATAGAATTTTGAAATATTTGAAGAAGCAAACATTGTTTTCATACAAGTCCTAGATTGAGGAGTGTTGTATTTCAGACCTAAGTCTAAGTGAGCATGAATAATTCTCCTCAATATGGTCCTACCAAACCATGCCTAGTCTACAAGCAATCCAGGTCAGCTGGGTTCAAGTCTAGGCTCCTAGGTTCACATGATATCAGGAATTAAAGCTGACATTCCATAGAACATAATTTTGATAATTGAGCTAAGTTAAGGCACATAATTGATCAGGCGAAGACAGGTCCCATCTCGGTCGCCAAACCTGTTATCATCGCAAAATTTTCCCCCTCTCTTGCGAGAGAGAAACAAATTTCGCGAGTCAAACTCGACCAAAGTTTTGAAAATTAACTCGCCTCCGTTTTAAAAATTTGCGGGAAAATTTTGTGGAATGAGATCCGCCTGTCGGTACGAGGTTCAACCGTTTCTGGCGCCTTTACCAGGGGTAATTGAATCAAGGATCAATTATGTGCTCTAACTTGACTCAAATATCTAAATTATGCTCTATTTTTCCTATAATGCACAAAGAATCAGGCTTGTGCTATGAAATTTTGAAAAGATGCAAGTTTGAGAAACATGATGTTTGTTTTGGAAAATTGAAATATGCTAGAAAAATGATTGGAAAAGTGCTTGAAATTAGAATTCCTGGGAAAATCATTGAATTTCATTGGAAATCAGAAAGTGGATTGGAAAATGAATTCTCAAGAAAACTTGAGTCTCCGGAAAATCGGTTTTTGAGATTTGGAATTTTCTTTTCTGAGAAAATGGATTGGAAAATTCTGAGAAAATCTAAGAAATTTATTGGAAAAGGATTTTTGAAATGGAAAACAAATTCTCAAGAAAACGGGAATTCTGAGAAAATCGATTTCTGAAAACTTGGGATTTTGAAATTTGAGCATTTTAAAACATTGGAAAATCTTTATTTCGACTTGGGAAATGCTTTGAAATGTCATTTGAAAACTTAGGATTCTGAGAAAATGAGATCCTGAGAAAGACTTGGAAATTCTTGAGAAAACTGAATTTTCTGAAATTGAAGTTGGAAAATGAGTTTGAAAACAATGCAATTTGAATGATATGAATGAATGAATATGAATTTGAAAGAGAATTTCAATTCAGGAATTGGGAAATCATTTTAAAGTTTTGAAAAATGCAGTGCATTTTTGAAGTTAGCCTAAGAGTGTAGGCTGAATGTGGCTAATACGAAGATCATAAATCTTGGTTTTCTTCGTATTCTGACTATGGCCATAAATACGAATCCCACCGAGTTTATAAACTCCATAAGAGCTTGTGCACGTGCCATTCATGTCAACCATAGTGAATATGAAATAACTGTGCATGAATGATACATCAAATATTGAAATTTGCAGAAATTAAACTATATGCAATGCAGTCCTATTCTAAGCAGAAATGTAACTCTTATTCCAAATATTACATTTAATGTTACATTGAATTGAAATAAAAGAATAAAAAGCTAAGTCTTCTTCTTGAATGTTCCTGCAAAACTAGAAAACAATATTAGCACGAAAATATAGGTTTTTCTGAATTTATCCGAAAATATGAGAAATTATCAGATATTATTCAAATATAAACCCAAATTCATACCCCCTTTGATATAAACATGATAAATAATGAATAAATTTTGAAAATAAACTTGAAAAATCGAAATTGGGGTCAAAATGACCAAAATACCCCTGATGACCTTGAAATCAGGGTTTTCTGAAAGAACTTTTGTAAATTTTAGAATTTTGAAATTCAAATGAAACAAATCAAATACAATATGATGAAATATGATGATATGCATGAAAATTTATGGAATTAGAAATTGAAATTTCGAAATTTAGGTCAAAATGACCAAAATACCCCTGATAACAAGACTATGGCCTTGAAACGAGGGTTTTCTGAAATAAATTTTGCAAAATTGAAAAATATGAAATGCAAATGGGATTAAAATTAACCTTAATATGATATGAAATGCTTATTTACATGAATAAAACCCTAAAATGGCGAAAATATCATAAAATATCAATTTTAACTTGATTTTCGCTTCTGAATTTAAAGATAAACTAACACATAGAGCAAATGAACTTGGAATTAAGCCAAATTTGGCATGGACACCTAAAATAACCCTAAAAACAGAATGGAACTCGAAAATCTATTTTTTTGTATTTTTAAATATGGAAATTCAAATAAAAACCCTAAATTTTGTGATTTATGCCTAAAATGTTGATTCTAAAGGAGATTTAGGATATCAAACTTCCATAAAATTTTCCCAAATTTTGTGGGGTGATAGAGGACAGTTAGGCAAAGATTTGTTCCTTTTACACTTTCTAGTTTTGACCTATGGTCGGAGCTGTGCCACTCCGGCAAGTCGGATCAGAATCCGGCGACTCTAGGATTTAGGGGAAACAGACAGGTTTCGGTAGAAAATGTGGAAAAAATTGTAAAAAGATGGGAAAAAGGCTGAAATTGTGAGAAAATGTCTCTGACAAACAGAGGGAAATTTTGTCTATTTACAGAACTGGGATTCGGGTTACGGTTTGGAAAAGGGAACACTGTTATTAGAGACCCGAATCTCTGAAATTTTAGGATATTGAAATCTGTCTAACAGAAAATAAAATTTCTGAAAAAATACTGAAACAGTTCCAAAAATCCCAAAATTTTGAGAAATGATAGTAACACATGTTAGAAACAACTTTCATGTTGAAAGTGTTTGCAAACAGGCTATATATTGAACGGAGGCGCATTAGGGTCTGTCTATACCCTGACAAAGGAAAATCTAGATTTTCCCAAAGAGCTGGGAAATCCAATTTTTGACAAAGATCAAAACTAACTGGAAAAACCTAAAAATTTCCAGATCATTAGTAGATTCAATTATGAATCCACTGTGATTTTTGGAGGATGATCCGAATCTCCCGCAAGGGTGGTGCCGGAGGTTTTTGTCTACTAAAGCGCAAACTGGAAGTTCAAAAAGACAGAAAACCCGATGTAGGGTTTGATCGATTTAGAAGGGTTCCGAAACCTGAACGAACCTGGGTTTTTGGCATAATAACACAGACAAATCAACCTAACTACCATAAAATTTTTAGGATTTTTAAACGAAAAATTGAACACAAAATTATAATTGGACTAATCGCATGGATTTAAATTTACAAACTATCAATGAAACTTTTAAAAAGATAACTAAATGAATGAAAAACAAACTAAACATTTATTAGAAATAATAAGAAAAAGAAAAGAATCGGGAAGGAATGTTTGAAATTTATTTTAGCTATTTGGAATGAGGGGCTTCATCCATTGAACGGATGGACCACCTCATCCGTATAGCCCTAAGTCCATGTAAAACAAAAAAAAAAGAGAGAGCTTATTACCTTGGCTTGGTAGGCTGGAGCCAATGGAGGTTGTCAAGGAAGGAGATGAGGCTGCTGTGTTGTTGGTATGGATGCAGCTGGATGTTGAGGAGGGTGAGGCTGCATTGGTGGCTCGTTGTAGATGGCGTCAAGGGCTGCTGGGTGCTTCTTGGAGGTTACATTGCCTTTGGCTGAACCGAAGAAGAGGGATGCTTCAACGTGGACAGACCGGCTGAAAGTGGTGGTGCTGGAGCAAAGGTGGCTGCAGCGGCTGAAGGTGGCTGTGCTGTGATAGCTGCTGAAACAAAGGAAGCCTCCCTGCTGGAGGTGATTGTGTGATGCTGCAATGATAACCAAGGGAGAGAGAGAGAGAGAGAGAGAGAGAGAGAGAGAGAGAGGTTAGGAGGCCAGCCGTGTCTTTCTTTTTTCTTTAAAATCTAAACTTCGGCCCTAATCTTCTCTCCAACTTAGGTCTTAATAGCCTAATGAAAAAGAAGATCCCCCCTTTACGTGAATGGGTTGGAGGTTGGGGGAAAGGAAGGAAGGAAGAAAGGGAAGAAGGAAAGAAAGGGAAGAAAAGAACGGAAAGAAAGAAGAAAAAGAAAAGGAAAGAAAGGAAGAAGAAAGGGAAAAAGAAAAAGGAAAGAAAGGAAAGGAGAGGGGTTTGGAGATTTGGGTGACCACCTTGTGGGTCCCACCTCCTGTCTAAAATAAAATAAATAAATAAAAATCAATAAAAATAAAAAGAAACAATTTTTTTTTATAAAGTAGAAATGTAAATGAATGGGCCATCTCAGAGCGGGTCCAAATTCCACTTTTAAAATTCATTTTGACGATTAGAGGGGTAAAATAGTTTTTTCAGAAAATTTTCAGACGAAACGAGCTATTTTTGGCAGTTTTTGAAACGAGCTCGGATTTTGAAGTTCAATACCCCGTTGCGAAGCAAATCCAGTGTAGAATTCAAAAATTTGAGTTTGAAATAAATCCAGATTATTTTTCTTGAGAAAATATTTCCAAATTTAGACTCCCGGGGGTAAAAATGTCGATTTTTGGAAACCCAGGGTTTGAAATTGATTTCTGAAAACTTTTAAAACTCAATCTGGATTGAAATTTATAAAACTGGAGTTCTGGACTTCGAAAATGGAATGAAATGTGATGAAATGTTATGAAATGTTATGAAATATTGAGAAATGATATGAAATGAGGAGAAATGACATGCGAAATGCAGACCTTGAATGAAGAATTTTGGATTTTAAACCCCGATTAACACTTGTACCAGTTTAAGAAGCATTAAAACTGATAAAATTTGTAAAATAGCTCAAGAAATGGTTTTCGGGACTCTACTGGGTCAGAGTGACACTGAAAATTGGGGTTCGAACTGGATTGAACTGAGATGAGCTAGATTGAGCTGGGTTTTAGAGTTTCAGAACTCCAATGAGCTGACAATGATAATGCCTCAACTGACCTTTCCAACTGAATTTTCAAGAAAACCTGCCATTTTTAGAGAAATGGTACGGAATGATTATTGGAATGAAGTGAATTACGAAGCTGAACTGGGTTTGAGCTGAAACAAAGGTCAGTAATACTGAGGTGAACTAAAGTCGATGCTCAAACACTAGCTCAATTGACTGAACTTAGCTCAATTTCAGCTGAAAGAGCTGAAATAGACTAAAATGGGCTAGACACTTAGAAATGGTTTTGAACTAAAACTAGAGTGCTTGAACTTCTGGTGAGCTCAAGTTAGACTTTGAGAAGTATGACTGGCTATGAATGACTGACGCGGAGACAATTGGCTTGGATTTGAGTGAGAAATGAGCTCATTTCTAAAGAAATGATCCCATTTTGGCAGGAATGATCAGAAATAGAAATGGTTTGTTCATTGTGAGCTCAGATGAGCTTGAAATGATTAATATTCTAAATGTTCTAAATTGACCAATGAACTTAGTTGACTCCGACTGACTGGGGTCCGGGATGATCTAGGGGTAAAATGGTAATTTTTCTAGTGAAAAATGGGTAAAGTAGTAATTTTCTAAAACTGACTCGAGGTTTGACTCCTACACTGATCTAACAGGTTTGGCACTACACGAGGAGGGTTGTTTGAGGATGGATGAGGAAAATTTGGGGTGTTTACACCTGATTGTTTTGGGTTTTGAGATTTTTGTTCGGGATGTAATTCCCATTTTGAGACTTGTACTCTGATTTTATAAACTTTTGACTGTTGGGGCGTATACCCCTTTTTACTTTGTAGTTACACCTTTGTTCACACTGGATTACTTGTTGCACTCACCTGTGGTGGTCGCTCAGGCTCGCGGCTTTGTTGTTTTACTCGCACTTTGCTTTTCGTTGTTTTCTGGTTAAACCTTTTCAAAAAAAAAATATTCACAGAAAATTCTAAGTTTTTCCAAAGTCGGGGTTTGGGGCGCCACATTGGGGGCTCCTCCCAGTGTGGGTAGCATCGTTCAAGTTGATTCGTTGTGGAGCCTAATTTAGAGTTTTTGCCCTTACAGGAGGGGGGTCCAGGGGCTCCCCCCCGGCGCGGGTCCCGCTGCGCGGTCAGCAGGTGGGGCTCGGGGGGCAGCGCCCCCCGGACCAATTTTTTTTGGGGCCTTGTATAAATTTTTTATTTTCTTTCCCTCTTTTAACTATCGAAAAAGAGCAATAAAGCATTTTGTTTAATCGTGGGGCTCAGTTTCCTTCGGTTGTTTCTTGCTCGAGGTTTTCGTAACACCTCTTCCCACGATTTTTCTATTTTCATTTTTTGTGTTTCTTTCCCATGATTTTTTCAATGACTCCCTTACAGTGATTTTTAGTATTGTCGGGTCTCCAATGAGCCCCATAGCGATTTATAGTGTTGTCCGGTCTTCCAACAACAATTATAGTATTGCCGGGCCTTCCTACAGTGATTTATAGTGTTTTTAGGTCTCTAACGAGTCCCACAACGATTTATAGTGTTATCCGGCCTTCCAACAACAATTTGTAGTATTGTTAGGCCTTCCTACAATGATTTATAGTGTTTTCGGGTCTCTAACGAGCCCCACAACGATTTATAGTGTTATCCGGCCTTTCAACAACAATTTGTAGTATTGTCAAGCTTTCCTACAGCGATTTGTAGTATTTTAGAGTCTCCAACGAGCCCCACAACGATTTATAGTGTTATCCGGCCTTTCAACAGCGATTTGTAGTGTCTTCCGCAAATCACTATAACGATTTATAGTGTTTTTGGGTCTCCAAAGAGCCCCACAGCAATTTATAGTGTTCTTGGATCTCACTATAGCGATTTGTAGTGTCTTCCGCAAATCACTATAGTGATTTGTAGTGTTATTCAGTAAGCAAATCGCTGTAAATCGCTACCCGAATTAGGACCAACTTGTTAGGGACATATCTCCCTAACCGGAGGTCATATTTCAAATCCGTAAAAAATGGTGTCTTCGTTATTGAGTCTAGTTTATTCCTGTAATTTTTTAGCAATTTCTATTGTAATTTAATTCCCCATTTTAACTAAAAACCAGACCCCTATTATTTAGTGTTATTTGAGTTCCACAACACCATTCTCGCTTGACATCCACATCTTGATTCTGGCATGCTCCTTGTTAGATTTCCCATTGATTTCTTCCAACCTTGCTTGGAACAAACATATGTCTTTCTCACCATGACACCCTATGCATTTTTTGACCAAGAAAACCTTCTCACACTGAAGCCAACTTTTAAGGCATAATTGTTACGACAATGAAGCCGTACACGATACTTCAAGTACAAGGTTTTGATGATGAACAAGTGAATCAACTGTATTTCAGCCAAGGCAATGAAGAAAGATGACAAAAATTGAAGAATTCAATGAAGAATCTTTGAAGACTTGTGTGCAAATGTTGAATTCATTAAAACTCTTAGATTCTTGTAAGAGCCTTACTTAGAGTGCATATTTCGGTTGCATTTCACCTAAAAAGTCTTTAGAAAAACTTTTCTAAAAGAACCCTTGATGAAAATCTTTTTAGAAAACTCTTTATTTAATTTTTCGTGTTTGTTAGTCGACCAATAGACTCACCAGTCGACTAATACTTTCGCGCCAAATTTTCTAAGCAAAATATCATTTTTGTCAAATTAGTCGACCGAAGGTTTTATCAGTCGACCAGACAGAATGTCTGTTTTCTGGAAATTTAGCAGCAGTCGACTAATGATTTTATCAGTCGACCGAACAAAACATGTATTTTCAAAAAAATTTAGCAGCAGTCGACTCAAAGATTTTTCAGTCTACTGATGATATTATCAATCGACTAACTTTTTCTCTAGTCGACTATGTTTCAAAACTTCAGATTTTCAAACGGCTTTATAAACTCATTAGTCGACCGACGATAACTGTCAGTCTACTAATAGTTAACTATTAGTCGACTGACTACTATTCCAGTCGACTAATTTTGCCATTTTTCTGTAACTTTTAAAAGGCGTGTCTTTTCATTTTTTCAAACATTTTGATCGTTCAAAATGGATTGTTTTGACACCCTTTCATACTCTCAACGTATGCAATCTTTCAACTATAAATATGAGTACATTCCACACTCAAAAGCAATGCAATCCAATCGAATTACATTGAATTACTCTTTGCTTTTCACTCATATTCATTTTCTCACTCACTTGATATTTTTCACTTCAGTTTTTCACTCAAATTCCTTTGAGAGACAGTGAATTCGTGAGTTGAGTATTTCAACAACCTCAAAAGTCAATTGCATCTCATTTGCATTCATAAGAAGGGCTCGTAGGTTGTTTGTAAGTTGTTACTTATTTCATTTTTCTGTAAAAGGAAGGACTCCTTGGTTTAAAGGAGTTGTTTGCTTTCAGTAGGTGTGTTACTGAAAGTGGGACCGGATTTGGTTTGTATGATCTTATAGTTACACAAGGTTGATAGTGGAAATCTCAAGCGCGTTTTGCTTCGGGACTGGATGTAGGTCTGGAAGACCGAACCAAGATAAATTCTTGTGTTCTTTGTGTGATTGCTTTGTGAATTTCAAAATCTTTCAAAATTCCGAAGACGATATTTAAAAGCACTATTCACCCCCCCCCTCTAGTGCTCGTTGCCTCGATCCTACTACACTTTCATTTGGTATCAGAGCAGGTTAGTGGTTGAGTTTTTGCAAACGATATTTTTAAAACAATATTTTTCAATAAAAACACTTGGAAAATCGTCAACCAAAGATAATAAAAACCGACTTTCCATAGAAGTGGCGAGTACGGATCGAATCCACAGGGAACAGGATATATTCTTAATTAAATCTAAAATAACAATTTATTAATATCACAGAGTTTACAACTATGTCAATATTACAATTCTAATTTAAATAACAATCTAAAAACATGAAAATAAACTAAAACAAGTATCTAAGTCTTCTCTAGATCGCCAGGGGTAAATCTGTCTTTTCACCACATATACAGTTGCACTTTCTGTTTGAAATACCCTGTAAATCTAGGTATAACTCATCAACCTAAAACAATAAAAACAAAAAGTCAGTAACAATTCATAATTAAATCTAAATTACAAGCTACAGTTATTTCTAAATTAATTCTGAAATTAAAATACACTTAAACAACTACAGAAAGTTAAAAATCTAATTTCTAACTAAACTAACTAAACAAATCAATCCAAATCAGTCTAACTACAGTTAATTCACTAACTACATGATAAAAAAATACTACAAACTACGTTAAATCAGACAATTAACTAAATGACTGTTTTGACCCTAGACAATGCAAAAGTGGACTCTGATAGCTTTTCACAAACAGATGATTTGAAAGGTCAAACGAATTCTAAATTTCACAAAATCACTTATGTTCCATTCCAGACAGATCCAAGAATCTGACAGTTTTTACAGATTTGAAAAATATATTTTGGAACTCCAGATATAAGCGTTTCAAAATCAGGATAATTCTGGAAATCGCACGACCCGAAATTGAAAATTCTGAAAAAGCTGTTTTTGGAAAACGCTTAAAAGGCAGACCAAATCAACTTGAAATGAGCTGAATTTTGGTCTGCAGATAGTGAACACATAGATGGAGAGAATAAAAAAAGAATTTTCAGAAAACTACAAAAATTGCCACATAAAATAACGAGTGCACGCTAGGGCAAAATTCTTATTTTAAACTCAGTGCACTATTCATTTGTGCAAATCCACCTTTCACATTATATCATTAAATCACACACAAAAACATTCATGACTGAACCTAATCTACTGTTAAACTACAGCAAAGGACAACAATTAAGCTAATTTATAAAAGCTTGTAAATAAATTAAACAAACTAATCTAGTTCTAATCTAAACAACCCAATAACAATAATCTATCCTAATCTATGATACTATGCTAATTAAATTATCTAAATGAATGAATCTACGTATTCCTAATATATTCTATCTAGTATAACTATTAATTAACTAACTAATCAACTATTAATTCTAAAACTTATTTAAAACTCAATACCCTAATGTTAATGTAACCAGTATTAGAGTTAACTAACTAGGATTAATATCTAACTACCTAGGGTTAGTCGACTAAGGTTAGATACTAACTAAGATTAATAACTAACTAAGGTTAGCTAGGGTACGGTTAGGGTTAGCTAGGGGTAATTAGGGTTAACTAACTACCTAAGGGTTAGTTAGGGTGGCGGTTAACTACCTAGGGTTAGTTGACTAAGGTTAGATACTAACTAGGGTTAGCTACTAACTAAAGTTAGCTAGGGTCAACTAGGGGGCGGTTTAAGATAGGGATTTGACTAAGGTCCACGCCACTCTAAGTTGGACTAATATCTACCTAGGAAATAAGGATTAGATTACAAATTACTTAAAATAACAACCTAATAAAGTAAGACCCTTAACTAAAATCGATATTTGAAAGAATTAACATTAAAACTAAACTTAATCTATCTAAGTTAGATAATTACTAGAATACAAACTAGCATTAATGCAAGCTTACCTAATATGATAATACACGACTTCTAAAATCTAATCTAAGGTAATACATCCTAAATTAGTTGTAGTCTATCTAGGCTATGTCTAAATAGAAAATTAATAAGGAGGGCTTATGAATGATGCACACGAGTTTGGAAAGAACTCTATCCAATATAATCGACTTAATGACTCAATTAGAAAGATTGGGATTACAATAAAAACGTCCAGCTGGTTGGACCCACACGTTTTCCCTTTTCCATTTAAAACAATATAACCAAGTTTGAAAACCTTTCCCAATACCTTGTCCACGATTTTAGCAAATGAATTACAACTCAAATGTTGTTTCCAAACAGATAAAAGAGAAAAAGTCTTCTATTGTGCTGGAGTACCAAAAGTTAAATCTTTCCTAAAAGGGATTTCACGAATTTGGATTTCTCATTAAAAACACTAACTCCTTTTTGAACTTTGATGATGCATAAATTATACATTTTATTAACACATTTTCACTGCATAAATGCATCATCTATAGATTAAGGACATACACTTAGGTGCATAATGATATTATAGAGCTCTGGTTCGAATTTCATCGAAATCGGAGTTAATTTGAGGAAATTAATGCATTTACAGTGTAACGGGTCAAATCTCGGAGCCGGTTTGAGAGATTTGGATCCAGACGCCCATTTGGATCTTGGATTTGGGTCAAAACACATGGAATCAATCCAGCTCCAACCCAATTCAAGTTTTCATAAATTATTTTCCAAAAACCCCCTGTAGAAAGAGGCGCCCAACAATTATTTTGTTTTTAACACTGTTTTTGTAAAAACGCCCAAAGAGGCAAAATCGTGTATAGGGGTGAGGGACGCCCAGCCATTCCTTGTCTTTGCTTTGGTTTTCGTGCCCTAGGGGCACAAATCTAGCTCCAGCCCCCTTCTCAACCCTCACCTCCTTCCATCTCCATTGAAGACATGAAGAAAAGCTTGAGATCCAAGCCTTCTACCTTGTCTCCCTTTCAAATCTTCTCATTTCTTATTCTCCCTTTCAAACATCATTGCAAAACAAGAAGACATATAAAAAAAAAACAGGAAAGATATGGGAAGTAACCAAAATCAAAGAAAGGCTTTATGATAAAAAGATTTTTTTATTGCAGAAAATCAAACTTGTTGCAGAAAATCAAATTTTGTTGCAGAAAATCAAGTTTTATTGCAGAAAATCAAATTCTGTTGCAGGAAAACAAGCTTTATTGCAGAAAATCAAGCTTGTTTTATTGCAGAAAATCAAATTTTGTTGCAGAAAATCAAGCTTGCTTTATTACAGAAAATCAAATTTTGTTCCAGAAAATCAAATTTTGTTCCAGAAAATCAAGCTTTATTGCATAAAATCAAGCTTGTTTTATTGCAAAAAATCAAATTTTGTTGCAGAAAAGCAAGCTTTGTTGCAGAAAATCAGATTTTATTGCAGAAAATCAGATTTTGTTGCAGAAAATCAAGTTTGTTTTATTGCTTTTTGTCAAAATATGATACTCAAGGGGGGACCGATGATGCCATTGCGAGCCATCATCGATCACCAATATAGAAGACAACCAGTGTTGCAAACCACATCAACAAGGTGCAACGGATTTGCCATATACATAATATGAATATGTTGCATAATCACCAAATTTGCAGACAGAAAACATTGAAGTAAAAGAGGCATAGTAGACTCATTAGAAGATGCATCACAAGATTAAGAGACCAGATCAAACTACTTATGCTCATAAGTTTGACAGAAAAATGGCCCAGAAACGCTGTCAGGTGACTTCATAAAACTCATTTACTGAGTTACTTGTGACTAGCCAAATGCTAAATGGACCTTACTTATTCAGCTACCTAAATTTTCAAATTTCTTTATCACAATAGGGGAACCAATAGGTTTTCAACTATATCATACCAGCTCATAGCAGATTGAAAGAGCAACACCACTGATGTGCGCACAACATAACCAAAGAGACTGGATTTTTTATTACTACAAGCTTTAGCCGATTCTTATGGGAAAAAGACATAAGATGCAAAACGTGAAATGTCAAGGAATCATAAGATGCCAAAAAACCTTGTAGATCCTCTGCACCAAACAACTTGTATCCCACGCTCAAGAGGTTGATCCTCTTCTCTTGGGCTGCAGAAAATGTGTAAAAGCTTGGTGAATCCCCTACATCAAATGAATCAATAACCAACAAGGGGCGTTATTCTTCTATTGGACTTGTAGATCCCCTGTCACCAGCAAGAAAGGGGTGATTTTCTGCTGTTGGACTTGTAGATCCCCTGTCACCAGCAAGAAAGGGGCGATTTTCTGCTGCTGGGCTGAAGGAAATGGGCAGCAGCCTGCTGGATCCCTTGTACCCTATGAAATGCGACACCGCCAACCAAGAGTTGAAGGGCTGGACACTTTTCACGCTGGATGGAGGAGACCTGCGATATGAACAAATAGGAAAAATTAATCGGCCAGCGATCCGTTTCCATCTAAGTGCCCCTTTTTAAAGATCTTGAGTCCCTTTTCAAAAAAAAATCGCAACCTTCCTTTAGGGGTTCCGTTACAACTTTTGAAAACTTTTGAAACTGAAATTTGAATGATTTGAAAATCCGTCGTTTTCAAAAGGGGACGAAATCTTATGATTTAAAAAAAAATGGTTCATTTACCTAAAGTTTAGGTAAAATGAACATTTTAGGAAATTTTTTTGCTGTGGCGCCATCTAAGGCTGCTTCTATAAAAATAAAATTTAAAAATAAAAAAAATGAATAGTGAAATAAATGGGAGGCTTTTAGGGAAATGCTACCTCAATCGGATTTAAAAATCCTTTTGAAATAAAGTTTATTTTTTTGTTTGGCAAATTTTCCTGCAGGGAGCTCCAGTGGGGCGCCACCTGTGTGTGGGCCCACTAACTATTTTATAACATTGAAAAATTACAAATAGGAATTTACAAAATTGGTGCCATCTCCGGGTGGGCACTGTTTTGGAAATAAGAGAAATATTGGAGAACTTGAGTGTGACACTAGTTCAAGGCGGGTCCCACACCATTTATTTGAAGATAAAAAGCAAAAGAAATAACTTCTTTTTGGAATTTTTATAATACGAGATAAAACTTTGTCTTTTTTCAAGAATTTGGAAGAAAATGGTTTTTCAGGGCAAAAATATGTATAAAGAAAATGCAGAAATTTTGTAAAGAGATTTAAAGTCTTTTTGCAAAAAGTTTTGAGATAAAATCTTCTAAATTTAAAATTATGTCCCAAAATTTTAAAATCAATATCAAAATATCCAGATTGTTTTCTTGAGAAAGCTTTTGTAATTCCGAGTTTCGGGGGTAAAATGGGAAAGATTGGCAATTTTGAAGACCCAGGGTTTTGAAATCAATTTTAAAAAGAGTTAAAACTTGAATCTTGATTGAGGATTTTTGAAATCGAGAGTTCTGGACCTCGAAGTGACATGCTGTGCAATAAAATGATATGAAATGCTCATGCGATGATATGCAAAGCCATGTCTCATGAAGTGCCATTTTGACTCAGTAATTGGAAATTCTAATTTCTTGTCATGAATAGGATTTTAAAAATTTGCAGTTTGAAGATATTTCTGAGCCTAAATATGGGAATTTTGAGACTTAGGAATGAAATTTCGAACTTTCTGCAAGGTTCACTCTCAGAAAATCACCATTTTGCCCTCCAGTGATCTTAGAGAACCAAGAGGTGATGATTGGTGGAGATGTCAGGAAGGTGAGTGAAAATTTGGGGTGTTTACAATCTCCAAAATAAAGGATGATGTAATAAACTCTCCTGAAGCCCAAGAGAGCAAAAAGAGTGCAGAAAGATTATCATGAGAGAAGTTCCCAGGATATAAAACTGTCAAATCTATCAAGAATCTTCATTAGATTTGTGAAATTCTATTATTAATACTCTTTCATCAATTGCTTTCATAATATCAAATTCTCTTTCCTGTTCATATCAAGTAAATTGATATCTTCCTTGAAGAATGTCAATCACAAGTAATTTGGATTCCCAATCTTGATTCTACGAAGTGAATCTCGTTTGGAGGTAATACTTCAGGTAGAAAAGGAGGAATATCTTTGCGACAATGTGCATCATTTTCAAATACTTTGAATCAACAACAGACTTCTCAACATTTTGACAATATTTTCTAGCTATCTGTACGTGGAGTGAGAGCTTGATGTCTGTTTTCGATACATCCTGACACCAATTTTAAATCCCTCTTAAGGACTTGATTCCTTCCCTTCTTTTATGATTTGAGAGCGTGAGCTCTCAGATTTGCACACTTCCCTATGTCCCCACTGTCCCACCATAGACAGTCCAATTTTGGTTCGAGGTCGAACCACCAATCATTTTATCGCAAAAGGCAATTTCAAAAGCTATTTAGTCTTAGCAATGAGACACCCAAAATCAACCCCTTTTGAAGCTTTAGGGACCCCATTTTCCTTCCTTTTGCAAAACCCCTGTCGGATTTATTGTGCAAAATCCGAAGGTTCCATTATGATCTCTTCTTTCGAGGATTTCACCCATTTTCCGCCCAATCAGGATAAGGGTACAAACCCGAGCCTCCTTTGATGAGGTATTTCATTTTCCGCCCAATCAGGATAAGGGTACAAACCTGAGCCTCCTTTGATGAGGTATTTCATTTTACGCCTGATCAGGATAAGGGTACAAACCTGAGCCTCATTCAATGAGGTATTTCATTTTTCGCCCAATCAGGATAAGGGTACAAACCTGAGCCTCCTTTGATGAGGTATTTCATTTTCCGCCCAATTTGTAAATTTCTCTTTTTAATTTTCTTTCAATGTTATTTAAAATAGTCAGTGGGCCCACACATGGGTGGAGCCCCACTTGAAAATAAGAGATTTGCCAAACAAAATAAAACTTTATTTTCAAAAGGATTTTAAAGCTGGCTGAGGTGGCATTTCCCTAAAAGCCTCCCATTTATTTCGTTTCACTATTTGTTTTTTTTTTAGAAGTAGCCTTAGATGGCGCCACCGCCAAAATTTCATTAAAGGTTCATTTTTACCTAAACTTTAGGTAAATGAACCAAAATTTTAAAAAGTCATAAGATTTCGTCCCTCTCCAAAACGACGGATTTTCAAATCATTCAAATTTCAGTTTCAAAATTTTCAAAAAAATGTAACGGAACCTCGAAAGGAAAACTGCGATTTTTTAAAAAGAGGCTGAAAATCTTTAAAAAGGGGACGTTTTGATGGAAAAAAGGAGGCCGATTGATTTTTCACCCTTTGGTTTTATCGCAGGTGCCCTCTTCTCTGCCGTGGTTTTTTTTTTCCTTTGAATGTCGTCTCCTCCATCCAGCGTGAAAAGCCTCAAGCCCTTCAACTCTTGGTGGGCTGTGTGATAGTTCATTTGGTGCAGGAGATCTGGCCAGCGTTTTCCCCATTTCCTTCAGCCTAGCAACAGAGAATCGACCCTCACTTGTTGTCTACAGGTCCATTTGGTGCAGGAAATCCCCAAAATAGCTGCTGCAAGCGTACCATCCAGAAGGAGTGCTCTTCTCCTTTCAGCCTCTACCGAACCAAGGTATTGACAATAGGAAATATTGAGTTTATCAATCATACAATCTCTGTAAAATGTTGTAAGTGAGATCTCATTTGATTTTCTATTCATATATGACGTTTCTATTATCATAATTTTTCTTTGATCTTATTGTTTTCATGCATTTTCCCTTGTTTTCTACATGTTTTCTGTTTGATCTGGGCATAACCCAACCCTTCTGCATTTAACGCCTAACAACATTTTCTTTAGTCCGTCATTGTGTTCCATTCCACCCATACCTCATTAGCCCACAGTAGCGTATGTGTATCTCCTTGTTTCCAGACACTTGTAACATCATATTCTATGTATGGCATAAGGAAATGCTCTGTCAGGCATCCACGCCCCTGTTCTTGCAGCATCACATTCCCATTTCCAGCATATATCATTGGTATATCATAATAGTCCATTGGCTGTTTCATGTTGCTGATTTGTGCTTTCTTAAAACCTCTTTTTTCTGCAGTAAATTAGTTTAGATATCATCACTGCACTTTTGCAATTTTCTTTTATTCAGCATAAGTTTTGTATTTATTAGCTTATCATGATTTTATTTTTCCCTGCGTTATGTTCTATTACCTGCAGCCTATTCAGCCATAGCCATTAGTCTTATTTTTTTCTGTTGTGCATTTTACTTACAGCCTATCTACAGTTGTATTGCCACTTTCCTCTTTGACATTTCATTTTTTTTTTTTGGTTTCCTGCATCTTATGATTCTTTGACATCTCATGTTTTTCTGCATCTTATGTTATCATAATGCAGGTTTCAGCATCCTGTTTTACAAGAATCAATTTAGATTCCATTGCTAACTTCTCATACAGCGATTCTCGAAGCTTCTGATCGAATATAGATTTGGAAAATTCAAGTTCAGAAATTGCTACTTCTTGATTATGACATAAACAAACAACATATTCCTATTGCTTAGCCTCAGAAAAAAGCCAGCTCTTTAATCCACCGATCTCTCTCATTCTCTGCAGCTTCTAGATTGGATTTAGCTTCTTCCAGGGCAACATTTGTTGCTGATAAATCATAATGGCTTAATTCCAATGCTTCCCCATCATTCCCATTCATAGGTGCATCATCCATGTACTTCCCATCCCCTGTCATCACTCCCATTTGTAATTGCTGTAGTTAAGAAAGAGTGTATAGAGGGAAAGTCCTGTTTTACAAGATAAACCTGTTATTTCTTTTACAACAATGTACATATGTGTTGGAGCTTTCAATAGGATAAAATGCTTCTAGTTTGCTAACCATCTCAAAACAGTTTATGGAGATCCATTTTATAGTTGGCAATTCATTTAACCATACTCTACAGTCACTTGTGCCTTCCATGGCAACTCAATTGTTATGCATATTTTCCCTTTATAAGCATATATATCTATATGTATATATATATATATATATATATATTGTAAGACCCGTGAATTTCTGAGTGCTTTACTGTTTGATTTGAGTTGGCATCTATGCTTGTGTGTACTTTTGAGATGTAGCACATGATTTGATGAGATTTGACTGTGCTTTGTATTTCTGCCTTGTACGCGCGACCCGAAGATCGCGTAAATATATTATGCAAGTAAGAAGTGTCTAACTCTGGACGAATTAGCTTTTGAAAATTTAAGGGTTAATTTATAATATGTTTTTATGGTTTGTCCCCGAATTTGGGACCCATACGACGTAAAAATCTTGTCAGTGCATGTGAATTACAAGTTTTGATCTACGTTTGGACCCGAATCGTGATACACGTAATTCTCGCAATTGGATGAAAATTTTCTTAAAAAGGCCTCATGCATTTCGTATTAATTGGTGTTTAGCAGAGCACTAAATGATTTATCAGAGTTTATTTGATATTTTAAGGCATTAAATAAGTATTGTTTTGAAACTTATAAATTGGCGATTTTGGATCTTGGATCCGGGTCACCTAGAGGACCCAAACCCTTTGGGCGCCCCTCTAGGGGGACGATTTTGTCTATGTTTGACCAACTGGTCAAGGTTTGACCAGCTGGGTGGTACTTTTGAAAAGAATTTCATGGATTTTGAAATATAGGCCACAATTGGCCATTTTCTTCTTTTTGAAACTCATGATGAACCTTGAAGCTCATCATGAAAGGCGTTTTTCAATAAAGGGGACCATGGGGTTGGCGCCCCATGGTGCTTTTGTAATTGTTTCAACGTGATTCAAATAACCAATGCTGATTGGGTGAGTTGGGGTGGCTCTTTTGTAAAACTTTCAAACATTAAAGGTCTTCTTAAATGGTGTTTTTGAAAGAAAAGTTGGAGATTTCAAAAGATAGACATGCATTGGGCGTGGATTTCTAGAGGAGGGGCGTGGAGCACTCCAGCCCTCCATCTAAGCTGGATTAATCCTAGCCATCCAATGTTTTTAAACCTACCTACTTAACCCTTAAAGAGAGAGAAGAGAGCCCTCTCTTGGGCGATTTTCTTAGAGGAGCCTCTCTCTCCTCCCTTGCTCTTCTCCCCTTTCTTCTTCTCCAATGTGTGTGTGAGTGTGAGTGTGGTTCCAGCCGCGAGCACCTCCTTCTCCATCTCCTTAATTGAGTCAAAGCCGCGAAGGTGAGACACCTCCCTCCCTATACCTATTGTGGATTTCGTTGAAGCAAGGTTCTACCTTGGCTTACAATTTGAGCATTTCCATTCCTTCCTTATTTCTCGTTTATGAGTTTTATGAAATGGGTGGCATGCATTATGAATGTTCGGTTGAGTACGTTTTTAAGCTTATTCCTTATGCAATATTGGCATTATAGCTTAAGGCCATACGGTTCTTCGTGTTTGCACGATTATTGGTACTTTTAAACCTCGTTTTAGCATTGGTAAAATGTGTTTACAAGCAAACGTTTTAGCCTTTCCTTTTTCCTCAAAAGCTTCAAGTTGTTCTTGCATGGTTTAGTTTGTAGCAGCAAGGTTTTTCTAATACCTTATTGCGGGTGGCAAGGAGGACATGGTTGGCACATGGCCAACAAACCCAGCTCATGCGGGTTAGCCCCTTTGAGGGTGCTGCTGGTTTTGGCCAAACAGGTCGAGCCTCGACTCTATGCGCATCAAGCTTTTCCATTTTCAGTTATTTTTATTTTTGTTGCATGCTGGGCCTTTATTTCACTTCTTGGCTGGACAGTCCAGACATGCTGGACACGTTCCAGCAAGGTTAGCCCAGACCGATTACAGTTGGGTCAGTCCTGGGGTAGGTTGGGCCGAACCACATTCGCCCCTTCCACCCTTTGTTTTCTGTTTGGGCATCCAGAAATTTCTGGACGCACCTCTGCCTTCGGGTGACCCCAGGCCGATCACAACTAGGACATCCTGGATGCCTTTTTCCCCTTCCCGGTTGATGATGACGCCCTTCAGCCGAGCCATGGGGTGGCTAAAGGGTTGGTCGCACTTTTGGCCTGACATGGTCCGGACCGAACTCAGTCCAGACCTGTCATAGGCCCTGACCGAGCCCAGCCCAGCCAGGTTGGGCCTTAAGCCCTTTTGCTTTTGAATTTTTGTTTCCGCCTTGGCTGCAGCCTTGCAGCTGCAGCTGGGTGCAGGCGGTAGGCCTTCACCCCACCTTATTCGGTGCTGGTTGTAGCCAGTTGGGTCTGGACCAATCGGTCCAGACCGTGCACAAGTGAGTGCGCTCTCTTTTTGGTCTGAACCAATCGGTCCAGACCTGGTCCGATTTGTGTGCTGAACCCAATGTGGGTTCATGGTGTTCGGTCACCCCTCTTAGACCCGTTAGGGGCCCCTAACCGAGCCCAGTTTCGGTTAAGGGCTCATCGTGGTGACCAGCTAAGGCTGGTTGTTTGGTGTTGCTGCAGCTTGGCTGCAGCGAGTGGACGCAGCTGGGTGCGGGCCGTGGGCCTGCGCCCCCGTTGCTTGTTTTCAGCAAGGCCATGGGCGTTGTTTGACAAGCATAGTTGTTGTCCTCTAGTCAAGTTCACAGCGCTATCCAAAGTGGGGCCTGCGTAGTGAGGGTCGTGGCACCCCATGGCGCCGGGTGACTAGTGAGCTGGCCGACCTGTGTCGAGCATTTTAGATGCTCTAGTCCCCAATGTTTAGCAGCATTTACGCATATTAGCAGACCTCCAGATTTTCAGCCCATGGGCTACATGTGTGTTCGCAGCACGGGGTCCAATACCCCAACAACGTGATGGATTTGACTCATCATATCGCAAATGGATTGTGCTTGTCAACCAAAGCAAACTTTTATATGCATGTATTAGGTTGAACGCATCAGGGGAATGGTAAATTCTTCAATGTGATGTTTTATGGATTTAGCCCTTTTTGTACACGCATCCGCCTTCGAAGGAACACACTGTTCTGGCTTTGCCAACCCACCAATGTGGGCATTTCGAATGCATATCTCTATGTATATGTTTCGTTTCAGCATTGAACGCTAGGTTTGTGTAAATGACTCCTTGTCGAGTGCTTCCAATGTGTTTGCGTAATTAAGAAACCAATGCCTTATAATAAGCAAACACAAACGTAGTTCGTGCACGCTTTAGTACGTAGCTAGCACGTGTAATGAATGCAAACACGTACTCGTATTTGTACCAAATGAATGCAATCGCTAACTCATGTTAGTGAATCTTGAATGTTTGTCACCTAAGGAACGTGGGCATAATCATGCTTGTTATGCCTTGGGGTGCACTATGGATACTGCAGTCGTACGAGACTTATGCGATTTAGTCTATGGATATTGCAGTCGTGCAGGACTTACGCGACCTTGGAACTCCTTGGCGAGTTGTTAGCGAGATGAGCTCGCTTATGGTTGCAATAAATGGTTTATATACCTTGGCACTGTTATAAGTTATGTCTCATATGACAAATGTTTCTAACTATCTCATCATAATGTGAGATGTTTGTTATTGTCATTTGACTAGTCCTTGCACGTATGACACAATGCACATACTTGTCCACTTGTACTTGTGCATTACTCACAATTACACATCTGTTCACATGTCACGTCCTTCGTATTGCTACATTAGTACTTTATGTTCTGTGATGCATACCTTGTTAAAAATGTTGATCCATTGCTTAATTATGTTCCTTCATGCATGCCATTTATCGCTAGTAATTGTCGATACTGCTCCATGTGTGGTTAGCACTGCTTTATACTTGCTTATGCTATAGTTGCTCAATTATGGTAGATAATCATGCTATGTCTTGTATAAATAGCTTGTTTTCGATTTTCCATATATGGTATATCATGTTGGTTTGTCTCACCAGCTCGAAAGAGTACTGACCCCGTTTTATGGGGATACTGGTTTACTTAGGCGTGCGATGGAGCTCGGTGTGCTGCAGCGGACTCTGAACCCACACTTCTGAACCTCGCCTGTTGGATCCTGGCAGTTTGGTTTTGTATAAGGGATTGATATGTATAGTTTGTAAAGATGTAAATGATTTAAATAAAAGTTGTTTCAAATAAATGTTGTTTCACTTCTGTAGTGGCCGCCCAGGGTTTTCCAGCTTATTGGTTTCTCTTTCGGTTTCTTTCGCGTTTGCGTTTTTGGTTTCAAAAAAAAAAAGTTTACTAAAAAATTTAAAGGATTTTCAAGTCGAAAAATTTGGGTTTGGGGCGCTACAATTTTGGTATCAGAGTTGTGTTTTAAAAAGAGTTAAGAAGTGTGGTTCAAGTCTCTGCACGCATCAGCCATCGCACTGTAAGTATTTTAATTCAGTTTTGTTGTTTTCTGACTTGTTATGCTTGATTTGATGATCTTGTGTGTTTTTCGGGTGTCTTCCAATGTGAGACCCCATTTCGTTCTTAAGCCTCGTATATCGGGCTTAAAACATCAATTGTCGGAACCTAAGGGTTCGCTCGCGCTTGTGGATCTAGTTTCCCAAGTTGTTTTGAGTCGACTCTTGTGAGAGAGTTGGAGATTTTTGCCTGAGACTTAGGGAACTACTTGTGTAGTTCACCCTTCTCGTTCCACGTTGTGTTGGTGGAGATGATTGATATATCGTAGCGATTATCGAGCTTTAGCCTTATCGTGTTGTAGACGAGATGGCTTCGACGAGAACCATCGTGTGAGGCTCGGAGTGGATGTTTTCCCTTTTTTCCAACCTTGTTGGAATTGTTGGTAGCTCTGTCCTTGACGAAGGGTATCTCGTTTGATGCTAACCTTTTCAAATAGAAAGGTGGAAGCCTTGTCTGTGCCAGTGAGCCTTTGCATATCCTATAGGCGGATACTTAACACTGTCATTTTCCCCAGTCGTTCTTGGTGATGAGAACGTATATGTTGTTTCGTGCTTTGCATGTTGCGTGTGTTGCCGGTGATGGCATTTGACTCCTGAGAGGGTCGTGTTCTGGGGATGGCTCGACGCCGATTTCCAGGGCATTGCCGCTCGTGAGAGAGCATTGCGGGAATTTTTGTTTCCTCCACCACCGTTTGGAGGACTGTGGTGAGTTGACTCAGGTAGTGATTCCTGGTAGCGCCAACTATACCGCTGGATGGAGTAGCTCTCCAGCGATGCCGTTAGTGTGGTGATTCGCTAACGATGCCATCAGGGTGGTGATTCTCTGATGATGCCATTAGGATGGTGATTTCCTAATGACGCTACTGAAGTGGTGTGTGAAGACCCCAAATTTTTCAAAATTTTGTAAAATGACCCTTTTGCCCCTAGCCCCGTTTTCTGAGAAAATCAAGTCATTTCTTCAGATTTTCTGAATTAAAATCCATATTGATATATTCAAATTCAAAACCCGGATCCGAATTCCATACTTTAAATCCATATCTCCTCAAAACCCAGGTCCTAATGCATTTTCTGAAGAAATTTTCTCAAAATAGCTTTTAAATTCTCAGAAAAATTCCTTTTTGTAAATATTTTTGCAAAAATACAAAAAAATTAGTTTTAATCCTTGTTTTCTCACAAAAACTTTAGGATTTTATTCTAAAAATACAAAAAAATTGAAAAATAACACAAGAAACCAAAAATTTAGAAAAGCAAAAGATTTTGAGCCTTTTTTAAAACAATTTGCTAAAAGCCTCAGGAGCCCCCTCTTTGTAAAAACTTGAAAAGCAAAGGGGCTTCTTTGCAAAATTTCTTTCTTTCTTTTAGGGTTTTAACACCCTTCGTAAGAAAAGGAAGAGGGCGAAAAATCGCCCTCTCACTCTCACCTCTCTCCCCTTTTGCAGAACCTCCTATCTTCCTCAATCGCCCTCCATTAACCACCCAATCATCCTCCTCCATCCATCTCTAACAACCGTAAACCCTAACCGCTCGACCCTTCCCGAACCTTCTTCTCCTCTTTAAGAAGAGCTCGCAGGAGGCCCCATTGGACCATCCATCTTCACCCCTCCTAATTCCTCTCTTCTTCACGCAACGATCCGTCTTCATCCCACCATTGCCCTTTTCTGCCTTTTTCTTCTTCCCCTCTTCTTCGTTTCACCCTCCTCGTCGGCCTCAGCTGAAAGAGGTCGATCATTCCTTACAGCTAAGAGATGATCGAAAGGAGTCGACCAATCCCAAAAGCTGCAGGTCTTCTTCTCTCTTAGTTGATCCAGGAAGAGTCTTCAACCCCGACATCAAAAGCAAAAACGGCTGTCATCAATCTGCGCCTGACCCCTCCATTAATAACAGCAAAAAGTAAAGGAACCTCCGCCCAATCTTTCAGAATACAAGCAGGCCAGATTCCTTCTTCATTGATCGGAGAAGGCAGTCCCTATAGTGGAAGCCCCACCGAGGTAGGCACCTCTACTCAATACCCGGATTTCCCCTTTTATCTTCTTGTTTGAGTTCTCTTTTAAGGATTTTGTGGTTTTGATTTTCGTTTTTCTTTAGTAAAAGCACCCCTGCAACATCGATTTGCTGATAGCAAAATCGATCTGCAGATGTGCGATAACAATGGAATGTTATATTCCAACATTTCTTTTTCTGAGATCTACATATGCTCGAATATCTGTGTTTTCTGATTTCCTAGCATTCTTATTCTTCTTATTCATTGTTTGCCTGTGCATTTTAAGGTATTCAATATGCTCTGCATCTATATTCTGTCCATCTGTTCATTACAGCATCACCTATCTTCAGTTGGTCCCATGATATATTACTTTATGGCATCTCGTACTCTCACACATGTCCATACATCTCTATGTCTTCCTTTAATTTTTTTTTATTTCTTCTATTTTATGTCAATTCCTGTATCATATATTGTGTAAATTTTAATCGCATCTATAGTATAGCATCTTCGTCATATCGTTTTGCTTTTGTTTGGTGATCATTCCTATACAAGCTACTACATATCGTACGTTGTGTTGTAACGCCGTCTATGTATGACATTGCGTAACATCCATCGAATATCAGCATTAGGTGTCTTCTCCACCTCATCTCCAGATCCAACTAGCAGGCTGTGCCAGAATGATAACCAGCGTGAGGTTCGATGGCAACCCCTAAGAGCTCCCCATTTTCCTGTTTTGATTTGAACGGACTTGAAAATTAGCACAGAACCAATTCAATAGAGAGCATTGAGGAATCAACTTGTGCTCCTTCCGATTCGCCTAAGCCAATCAGGAGCGAGGTTTCTTGACTTAGGACTCGTTGGAAGTTTGGGGAACTTAACGTCTTAACCTTGCTCTGATGCTATGACGATTGCAGAGATTTTTTGGGTATGGAGGATGGAATGTTATGTTCGGAACTGGACTAATGGATGCCTCACAATCTCCTCATTAACTCCATATTACATATTTTACTAGAGTTTATTTGTGTCCCGAGTCTGGATATCGAATAGTTTCTTTTTCTTTGTCTTTTGACCAAATGCCACTTAGATGGCAATCCTTTTATCCAACTATAATTTCCCCTTGAACACGCAGGGACAGGGCACATTTTCATACACCTTGTGACTTCTTTGTCTTTGTTTCATACCTTATTTAGACCAATTCTGATAGCATGTTGATTTTATTGTTATCAACTGTTGTTTTAGTTTGCTGGACAATACTTGGTTAGTTTGTGTCCAGTCATGTGGGAACTGTCGATTTAAGTTGCTTGGTTCACCATTATGTTCTGCAAGGAGAAGGTAAGTTCTATTTAAAATCATTGTCTACCTTTTGGATACTAGCCTATGCCAGAAATTATTTAAGTGAATTTGTGGATGCCCTCTTATTTCCTTTCTTTTATGCAAACATGCTGATGTCTGTATGTAAACTTTGTCTATTGCAGGAGGACATTTTACCTTCACGTTTGATCTGTAATTAGTTTCTTTTGGACCCTAATTGTTGTTTTTCTCTCCTTTTTGCTTTTATGATTATTTCTCTTGAAAGAATTGAGTGGTTTTTGCTCAGCTCGGTCCAGGATGAATCCAAGCTGTTGACAGCCTACTTAATGAGTTATCAGGGTTGACAAAATAAAGAGCCTCGCAGCCATCGTTTATTTTCATCATATACTTCTACTCCTTGGTTGTTTAGTAGTGCCTTTAGACTTCCCAACATCTTGGTATTTTCATAGTTGAAGCTTTATCTGTCCCATTTTTCCAAAAAAATAAATAAATAAATAAATAATATATATGAAAAGAGAACAGAAAAGGAATTGCAATGATCTCTGGAAATTCCTGGTGCCTGCGTCTAAACTGCATAATTCTCCTTCTGTTATGACCTTACTCAATGCTGTCAAGATATAATTTGATGTGCTTGACGATTTTGTTTCATTGATTACTTAATATAGCATGATTACGTGACATTAGGAGTTGGAACATGGTGGCACCCATGCGTATTATCATTGGCCTCTATCAGGTATATATCCATTGTATTGAAATAGTTGGGATCTTATGTAATAATATTGAAGGGCAGTATATTAGGAATCTTAGTGTATGCAATTCTCAGGTATTAGCTTTCATTGAATTGTTATTGATCCTACATCTGGGTGCTGTCATTTACTGCACTCCCTGTGTTACAACCCCCCCCCCCTTTTTTTTTTTGGCATCCACGGCACAATCCTCATATTAGCTTAGTAAAACTCAGCTATGCAGCATCTTACAGACCTCCCACGTGAGTTACAGGTAGTTGGCTTCTACCTGTCTGTTTTGTTCTTTATTAAGGCATGACCAGCACATGCGTGGGAACTGATTTTCCCCTGCCATCATAAGTGTCATTTGTTGAGTGCCAAAGACAACTTTTTTTTGGGCTGTTGGGCTAAATTTGTTTCTGCCTTGTACTCCAGCACTTATCATCCATTCATCACCATTGTTGGCATATGGCAACATTTCCCATTTCTGGCCTCACAACATGCAGGGCCTTCATAGCAGTTGGCAGAATTTTCTGCAAAAGGCATTATGCAGTTCCTATCCCACCATCAGCCATGCTTAATTCCACCACCTGTCCGCTGCTGCCACTGTTTTCCAGTACCCAGTTGTACATACTTACACGCCTCTTCTCCAGCGGGCTCCAGCTCATAACCTTCCACCTGCTAACATAAAACCAGGTCTTCATTTTCGGCATCACACTACCTGTCACTATTTCACAACAGGACAATTCCTTCTTCCATGTGCTCACAGCTACACTCACGTCTTCATTTGCTGAACTAACCTCCATGATATTCCCTATTAATGGCTTTCCACCGTTAGCATGTTATCACCTGTGAATTCCTACTTATAACATTCAATGCCTCATAGCACTTGGTGTGTTATTTATAAATTATACCTACCTGTATATCCTTTCCATTGATAGCAGCACTTTGCTGTCTCTCATGGCATCTTCACTAGTCAGCTCCATCTATGCACATCTCTTGCATTTCCTGTATATATTTTCACTGTTGCCCAATATTACACCCACCCTTTAGGTATTAGTCTCATAAATGTCATCCATATCTATACATATATATATATATATATATATATATATATATATATATATATATATATATATATATATATATATATATATATATATATATATATGTACATATATATACGTATGCATGTACATATGCACATAGACATATATCATTTTTTATCTTTCCATCTTAAAATACCTGGACGTGTGAGCATTTTCTTACCATTGGCATCTTTTGGAATCCACGTGATATATAATTTTGCTTTCATACTAACCCAGTTATTTTGCAGGGGATGTGTGGAAAAGATATCATTACTTGGGGCTGTACATTTTGATTTTATCTATTGTAATAGTTAGATTGGAATGAAAATTTATATTTTCTGCTTTAGGTAGAATGAATGAGCATTGTAAATATCATTGAATTACTTGTTTTTTTTTTTCATGCATTTTTGCCTTTATTTTTCAAATTCTCACAAATGGCAACACGAATGGCACGTGCACCATTTCGTAAGAGATAATAAATACTAAGTTGATGATCCACATCAATGGCCATAGTCAGGGTGTGGACAAAACTTAGCATTTTTTATCTTTTACAAAATAACACTGGATCCACACTGGATCCATTTTCAAAATTCATCATATTTTTTCTAAAATATTTTATTCTTTTATCAGAATTTAACTTTAAATTAGCTCAAAACATATACCAATGGCCATAGTCAGGGTATATTGAGAGTTAATTTCATTTTAAATTCTATAAAAGCACTAAAATGTATTTTATTCTTCTTTTGAATTTAAATATAGATTATCATATAATACATTCAATGACCATAGTCAAGGATGTATTATATTTTCAATCTTATTTTAATTCATTTAAAGAATGAAATAGCTTTTCAAATTCCAATTTCAAACTTATTCAAATTCATTCATCATATAGCATAGAATTGCATCATATTTTCAAAACTTCCTTTTCAAAATTCCAAGTGATTCTTCTTCTTAAATCAAACCTTATCCAAATCCAATTCTATCTCATTTCAAAGATTCAAAATCCAATTTGACTTTGAAATTCTAAAATCATTTTATATTCAAACTTCAAATTTCCAACTCAATTCAAAATTCAATTTCAAAGTTTAATTTAACTTTGAAGTTATCTTCTGATTTTAAAATCAAGTTCACCTCCTTTATCTTCAATCAAGGTTTGGATTTGAATCTCAAAACTTAAATTTTGGGTTTTCTAAAAACCCAGATCCATCCTTAAAAGATCCTATTTGGACTTTTCATAACCCAAATCCAAAGTTAAATCCTAGTCTCAGCTTGGATCCAGATTTCCAAGTATCAACTCAATTCCCATTTTAGGATCTCAGATTACAGATCTAAATTCCATTTAGGATCCAGATCCTCATTCCACTTTGGATCTCCGATTACAGATCCAAATTCCATTTAGGATCCAGACCCTCATTCCACTTTGGATCTCCAATTACAGATCCAAATTCCATTTAAGATCCAGATCCCCATTTCACTTTGGATCTCGAATTACAGATTTGAATTCCACTTAGGATCTAGATCCCCATTCTACATTGGATCTCAGATTCAGATCCAAAATTCATTCTTTAGGATCCAGAAACCAATTCACTTTGGATCTCAGACTTCAGATCCAAAATCTATTATAGGATCCAGAATCCAATTCTACTTTGGATCTCAGATTTCATATCCAAAATCCATTCTAGGATCCAGATCCCCATCCTACTTTGGATCTCAGACTTCAGATCCAAATCCATTTTTAAGATCTAGAATCCAAACACTCATATTGGATCTCAGACTTCAGATCCAATTCCTCTGTAGGATCCAAACTCCAATTCCACTTTTAGATCTCAGACTTCAGATCCAATTCCATCTTAGAGACCAGAGTCCAGCTCTATCTTGGATCTCAGATTTCAGATCCGAACACCATCTTAGATTCCAAATCTTGAATCCAATTCCATTCAAAATTCCAAATCCAAATTTCACTTTAATTCCCATTCCTAAAATCAATTCCATTTTTCATTCCAGATTTCAATTCAAGTTTCTATTTCAGATCCTAAATTCAAAATTCAACTTTGAACTCTATTCAGAACCTAGATATTGGATTCAGATTTCATCTTGAAAATCCAACTTTTAAATCAATTCCATTTCTCAATTTTTTCAAATTTCCCAATTCCATCTTTCCTTCTGATTCAATTCCATTTTCATTTCTATTCTGATTCAAAGTCCATTTATGACTTTGAAAATTCCTTTCTTCTTCTTTTATCTCAAAACTTCAAAAAATCATTTTTTCAAAAATCCAGACTTATCTTCCCAAGCTCTTGATTATCCTAAAAACTTAGAACTTTAATCTTAAGTTCTAAGTTAGAAATCATTTCTTCACTTTATCAGATTCATCCCAGAAGCGCTTGAAAAATTTCAAATCATTTTTCAAAAAGAGCATACATCTTTGCATTGCACAAGCATGATTCTTTGTGTATTTAGGCTTAGAATAAATTCTTAGATAATTTCTTAGCAAAGCAAAAGGCATAGATTCGACCCTTGGTTCGATTACCCCTGGTAAAGGCGCCAGGAATGGTCAAACCTCGTACCGACGAGCGGATCCCGTCTCCCAGTTTTCCCGCAAATATTTTCAAAAACGGAGGCGAGTTATTTTCAATATTTTCAAAATTAAGGTCAAGTGAGACCCGCAAAAGAATTCCTCTTCTCTTCTCTTCTTTCTTTTCTCTTCTCTCTTCTTTTCTCTCTTTTTATTTTTCTCCCTTCAAAAAAAGGAGGAAAATAGAGGTTAGAAAGGAAAAGAGAAGGAAGAGAGAGAATATCACGAGAGGAAAAATTTTGCGATGATCACAGTTTTGGCGACCGAGATGGGACTCGTCTTTGTCTGGTCGAATTTAATGCCTTTTCTTTTGCTTTGATATTATCTAAATCTTTATTCTACGAATGTCAGCTATATTTTCCATGCAAACCTTAGGAGCCTAGATTCTATCCTAAAAGCTGACATCATTGCATATAGGATTTAAGTATGGTTTGATAGGACCATATTGAGGAGATTATTTCATGCTCACATTAGACTTAGGTCTGAAATACAACTCTCCTCAATTTTAGGGATTGAATGCAAACAATGTATGCAAGTGCATGCTTCTCTTCATTTTAAATCTATCTCTTTAGGACTTGCATTAGAGCCATCTGATTTCTTGCATGTTGAGCATATTTTGAAAATCTCCCTTACCTATATTGTCCCGGTCTTCACGTTGTTGGGCTGTCTCACTGAACCATAGTTCGGGAGAGAGCCTCACAACTGGACCACTTATTTGGGTTTGCGCCCCCCTACCACGTACCTAAGGGCCATAGTCCGAGGTATATCGGTAGGTGCTCAAGGATGTTGGGAAGCCATTACCTTAGAACCGGAGAAATATTTTTTATGCCATGTACTTCGAGCTTCGGCTCGGGTATATCGGCGTATCTTGATTGGAATCAGATGATCTGAACCCTAGAGTTAGGATTAAAGTCCTACAAGCTATTTCAAAATATTGCATTTAGAGTTAACCTCTAGGGAGTGTTGTTTGTGCATTCTTGTTTGTATATCTATGATTGTATGATATTTGATATTCCCTATATTTTCCAAAACCCTGGGTATATATTATTTAAAATTTCCTCCTTATTTTAAAACCCAGGTGTATTTTCCTTTTTCTTCTCGTAATTTCTTATAAATTCTTTTTTGATCCTGCCTGCAATTCTTTTCTATTCCTTACCCTCATTTACAATAAAACATCTTTTGTCAGGAGATATCTTTTTCGAAATTAATCTTTTGTTCATATTTTACTTTTTCAGAAAAACAATGCGGTTGACGCAAATTTTGGGTGACAACCCGATCCCTCGTAATGGGATGTTTTCATTGTCAAATTGTGATTTCTTCCTTTATTAAAATTTCCTTCCTAGATCTTTTCTAAAAACCCTCCATTTATTCATCAGTGAAAACGTCAACGTTTCATCATGGTTCAAACGAGAGCGAGAGGAAGGGCAACTCAGCAGCACAATGACAGCGAAGTGGAAGAAATAAACTCTTCCAGATTGTCTCGAAAGCATAATTCAGAGAAAGATGATGTTGACCCGGCGATGTATAAGATCTTTCAAAAAATGATGGCAAAGATGATGTCTGAGCAAGGAGGGGCAAGTTCAAAAAAGACATCTTCTAAGAGCAAGACCAAGAGAAAGCCAATGAAGAAGCATGTCAGGATCAACAAGAGGAAGGTCCAGCAAGACAACACATCTGAGGGCACGGAATCAGCAAATGAGGACTCCGAAGAAGAGCAGTTTGTATTCATCCCAAAACATCTGCGACAACCCAAGAAAGTGGCAGAAGAACCTGAATCAGTCAACAAACCTAAAGATGGAGTCCCGGCAGAAGATTCAGTTCAAGCATTAACTAAAATGGTCAAAGATCTGCAGATCCGAGATAAGGGAAAGAGGGTATATACCAGACAGGACTTCTACCTTGGTTTAGATGGGGACAACAGCTTCGAAGATCTCCCCCAAAAGTTTATTAAATTCGATGGGTCCGGCAATCCAAAAGCCCATCTCGCAATGTTCTTCGCTGAATGTGCCAGGTTCAGTGAAGACAATCGAGCCCTCTTCTTGTGCTTTCCTCGCAGTTTAGAGGGCGTAGCAGCTAAGTGGTATGCGGAGCACATCAACCCCGTCGAGCTGCGTGATTTTGATAAAGTTGTCAACCTGTTTGTAGAGAGATTCATGTTCAATACTGAGGCACCGCCAACCCTCAATCACTTATGCAATTTGAGGCAGGATGACAAGGAAAAGGCCATAGATTTCATCCGTAGGTGGAGAGATACCTGCAACAAGATGAGGACCCCAATTTCAGAAGAGCATGCCCTTCAACTCATCCTCAATAACTTTTCTCAACCCCTGAAAAGCCTCATTTTCCCATACCCTTCCAAGATATTTATTGAGTTGACTGAACGAGCTGAATGGCTCGAGATGGGAATAGATAACGGAATCTATGACGGTACCACTTTGGCAAGGGGCAATCAAGATGTAAAGAAGAAAGCCCATTTCACTCTTTCCGCTGGTCCCTCATCCGACAACAAGGGTAACAAGGATGATCATGTCAGCAATTCAGAAGGATTCAGAGGTCAAAAAGGAAGGTCTTCCAGCAACAATAAGCCTTCTCAACCTAATTCTCAGCAGCGGGAAAAGAATCAGGAAAAACCAAAGCGAAAGGATTGGGATCCTGACCGCGAATTCACCCCTTTGGAGCAGACACTCGATGAGGTTCTGGAATATATGCTCACAAAGAATATGATTCGTCTGCCAAAAGCTGTCGATCCTTCAGTAGTCTTGGGCAGCTTCAAGGAACAGTTCTGCAAGTATCACCGTGCAGTGGGGCACGACACAGAGCACTGCTTCGTTCTGAAAAATATCGTCCAGGACTGCATCGATAAACACCTTCTGATAGAAGAGAAAACTGAAGAGCAGCCCGCCGTCCGGACATAGCCTTTTCCAGATCATTCAAAAAGCCAATGATACTAGAGTCTTTTCTGTTATCCCCCATTTTCTTTATCAAACCATCCTGTAAGGGCAAGTCAACCCGAGTCTTTTACGACCTTCTGTTCAAAGATGCTTGTAAATATTTCAGTCTTTTCTAGCAATTTTACTTATAAATGAAATGTCAATTTCCTTTCTTTGAGGTTCAATTCTTATTTCTTTTTCCCAATATTGAGGCATCTTTTATTGTTTAAATTTTCATTTACACTTCAAAATATTCTTTTGCCATCAGATTCCTATCCTTTTCAAAAATGTGGGACAATCCTGACATCATTCATGAGAGAAATGATATTACCTATGAGGGTCTTTTAAAAATCATGAAAATTTTTCATATTTTTTTAGTCCAAACCTTTCCTAAAGATCAACCCTCGTGTTGATCATCTTTTCCAGAAATTGGTTGTCGGACCATTTCACTTCAAAAGATCAACTCTTGTGTTGATCATATTGATTTCAAATCATTGCATTCAAAGATCAACCCTTGTGTTGATCATATTTTCTAAAAAAAATTGATTTCAAATCATTTGCATTTCAAAGATCAACTCTCGTGTTGATCATACTTTCTACAAAAATCGATTTCGAACCATTGCACTCAAGGATCAACCCTTGTGTTGATCATATTTTCTAAAAATTTGATTTTGAAACATTACATTTAAAGATTAACCTTTGTGTTGATCATATTTTCTAAAAATGGATTTCAAACCATTGCATTTAAATATCAACCCTCGTGTTGATCATATTTTCTAAAAATTTGGTTTTCAAATCATTTCTTCACAGAAATTAACCCTCATGATGATCTCTCATGAATGATCCCCTTTCAAAGATCAGCTCTCGCAGTTAATCTTTCTTTCCAAAAATGATTCTCTCATTTTAAAGATCCCACGTGCAGGAAGGATCAAATCTTTTCTCAACTTTTATCAATTTTTCATTTATCAAATCTTCCTTTCAGTCTTATCAGTTTTATTCATCTTTATCAAATTTTATTTTTTTCATTTTTATTAATTCTTCTTGTCAAATTCTTATTTCAAAATTTTTTTACCCTTTCAGGTTAAGGGATAAACCTGATGCCTCTTTCCCATGAGGTATTTCTTTTGCCTTCTTCTTTTCTCCCCTTCAGGTTAAGGGATAAACCTGAAACCTCATCCTACGAGGTCCTTATTTCTTCAAAACAAGGGATAGTCCTGAATGTCTTCCTTCCTCTTTTAAAAGCTTCATTAACCTCTGCCAAATCTTTTTCTTTATTAATTTTTCAAGCTTTGCTGATTCTTTTAATTCTTTATTCTTGCCAAGATTTTATTTCTTTTCCCATTCAGGATAAGGGATAATCCTGAAACCACTCATAGGAGCAACAATGCTACCTGTGAGAATTCATTTACAAAGATAAATTTCATAAATTTCCTTGATTCTTCTCTCTTATCAAATCTTCCATAAATTTCTATCTTTTCTCGCCAGTTCTTCGCGAATCTTATCTCTTCCCCATTCAGGATAAGGTGTTAATCCTGAAAATTGGATCATATACAGCCGACTATGATGGTCTATTTCAATCCACAAGTTGAATCCTTTCTTCTTAAATTGAGATCTCTAAGTTGAATTCCTATAGAATCAGAAGCCCGTAGGTTGATCCCCTGTCAAACCAATATGGCTCACAGGTTAAATCCCTCTTAAACCAAAATTCCTTCTCAAACCAGTCGATCTTTAGGCTGAACCCCTACTGATCAGCGAGCTTTAGGTTGAACACCTATTGCTTCGCAGTCCTTAGGTTGAAATCCTTTAGGACCTTTTCTTTCGATCTTTAGGCTGAACCCCTACTGATCCACGAGCTTTAGGCTGAACTCCTACTGATTCGCAGTCCTTAGGTTGAAATCCTTTAGGACCATTCCTTCCTTCGATCTTTAGGTTGAACCCCTACTGATCGGCGAGTTTTAGGCTGAACTCCTACTGATTCGCAGTCCTTAGGTTGAAATCCTTTAGGACCATTCCTTCCTTTGATCTTTAGGCTGAACCCCTACTGATCGGCGAGTTTTAGGCTGAACTCCTACTGATTCGCAGTCCTTAGGTTGAAATCCTTCAGGACCATTCATTTCTTTTGATCTTTAGGCTGAACCCCTACTGATCAGCGAGTTTTAGGCTGAACTCCTACTGATTTGCAGTCCTTAGGTTGAAATCCTTCAGGACCATTCATTTCTTTTGATCTTTAGGCTGAACCCCTACTGATCAGCGAGCTTTAGGTTGAAGTCCTACTGATTCGCAGTCCTTAGGTTGAAATCCTTTAGGACCATTCCTTCCATCGATCTTTAGGCTGAACCCCTACTGATCAGCGAGCTTTAGGTTGAAATCCTACTGATTTGCAGTCCTTAAGTTGAAATCCTTTAGGACCATTCCTTCCATCATATACAGCCGACTATGATGGTCTATTTCAATCCACAAGTTGAATCCTTTCTTCTTAAATTGAGATCTCTAAGTTGAATTCCTATAGAATCAGAAGCCCGTAGGTTGATCCCCTGTCAAACCAATATGGCTCACAGGTTAAATCCCTCTTAAACCAAAATTCCTTCTCAAACCAGTCGATCTTTAGGCTGAACCCCTACTGATCAGCGAGCTTTAAGTTGAACACCTATTGCTTCGCAGTCCTTAGATTGAAATCCTTTAGGACCTTTTCTTTCGATCTTTAGGCTGAACCCCTACTGATCCACGAGCTTTAGGCTGAACTCCTACTGATTCGCAGTCCTTAGGTTGAAATCCTTTAGGACCATTCCTTCCTTCGATCTTTAGGCTGAACCCCTACTGATCCGCGAACTTTAGGTTGAAATCCTACTGTTTCGCAATCCTTAGGTTGAAATCCTTTAGGACCATTTCTTTCGATCTTTAGGCTGAACCCCTACTGATCAACGAGCTTTAGGTTGAAGTCCTACTGATTCGCAGTCCTTAGGTTGAAATCCTTTAGGACCTTTTCTTTCGATCTTTAGGCTGAACCCCTACTGATCAGCGAGCTTTAGGTTGAAGTCCTACTGATTCGCAATCCTTAGGTTGAAATCCTTTAGGACCATTTCTTTCGATCTTTAGGCTGAACCCCTACTGATCAGCGAGCTTTAGATTGAAGTCCTACTGATTCGCAGTCCTTAGGTTGAAATCCTTTAGGACCTTTTCTTTCGATCTTTAGGCTGAACCCCTACTGATCAGCGAGCTTTAGGCTGAAGTCCTACTGATTCGCAATCCTTAGGTTGAAATCCTTTGGGCCCCTTTTCTTCCAGTTGATCTTTAGGTAGGAGCCCCTACTGATCCGCGATCTTTAGGTCGAACTCCTACTAATTCGCAGTTCTCATTTTGAATCCCCTTCAGACCATTCATAAGTCAATCTGTAGGTTGAATTCCTACTAATCTATATTTCTTTTCACGGTTCTTAGGTTGAATTCCTATCGAACCACATTCATCTTTCAAAAAAGTAAACCTGTAGGTTGAAAACCTGCCAATCCATATTCTTTTGTAGTTCTTAGATTGAATTCCTATTGAACAAAATTCATTTTTTGTAGGCTGAATTCCTACTGATCTATATTCTTTTGTTGAATTCCTATTAAACCAAAATTCATTTTTCAAAAATCCAATTTTTAGGTTGAATTCCTACTGATCCATATTTCTTTTGCTGTTCTTAGGTTGAAAGCCTATTAAACCAAATTCGTTCTTCAGTCTATAGATAAATTCTTATTTGCCACAAATTCTTTTACAAAATTCTTGGGTTGAAATTCCTATTAAATTAAAATTCATTTTTAAAAAAAAAAAAACAAAAAAAAAAAACAATTGAATCCCTACGGATCCTGTATTCTTTACGGCTCTTAGGTTGAGTCCCTGTTGAGCCAATGTTGTGTGATAAAACCAGTATTTTCATGTTATTTCCTCCAAAATTTCAGCTAAAGGATGCATCAAAATCTATATTGAGTGATTATTTCACAAAGAATTCGTGAAAACTTTGCCAATTTGCTAAAAATATTTGTTGATTCTAAATATTCCTACACAAAAAGAATTTTTCTCAGATTACCTCCAGTATTTCTTTCCAAAAAGATGAAACTCTTTGCGAAAAAGAGGTAAAATTCAAATCTTTTCCTGTTGATCAACCAAAAGAATGTAAGAAATGTCCTCGATATGATCAATAAAAGAAATCTTCAATGACGTTGAAAAGCCAGAAGCGAATTGATATTGATCTTGGCTATGGCGCATGTTTAAAAATGACTTTCTGGCAATCAGGCAGTGGAAATATCTTGAGCTATAAAAAGAATCCACTCAACCCATATCTTCTCATTTTCGTTTAAAAAGTTGCAATCAAATATCCGCAAAAGGGATCTCTCAATTGTCGTCAAGATGAAGGCGAATTAAGCGAGTAGACTCCCGGGGCCAAAGAAGATTGGAAACATCTCCAAGATGACGGAGTTTGTGACGGATCCTTCCAGAGAAAGTTCAGATCACCGTCGAGATGAAGGCGAGTGTGATGAATCTACCGACAAACCCTAAAAGATATTTGATTCCAGCTATCATCTGAAGACCTTTTGAGCCAATATCATCAATAGAATCCCTGAGATAAAAGAAGGATCGGAGCATCTCCAAGATGAAGGAGTTTGTGACGTACCCTTCCCTGAAAAAGAGAGAAAAGTCAGGACTCATCCAAATAAAGGATGATGTAAAAAGCCCGAGAAAGCCTATGACTCAAAAAGAGTGCAAAATGATCATCATGGAAAAACACCCAGATATCAAACTGCCAAAGTTGCCAGAAGTCATCTTTTCTCATGCAAAATTCTTTTATCAATATCTTCTCATTACTTGCTTTTATGAAATTAAGAATATTTCTTTCATTCTCATATCAAGGAAATGGATAGCTTCCTTGAAGAAAATCATCAGCGCTAAAAATTTGAATCTGACTCTTAGAACCAGTGAGTTGACCTCATTTGGAGGAAATACTCTAGGTAAGAGAGGGAATATCTTTGCACATACGTGCACATTTCCAAGCGTTTGAATCAACTACAATTTTATCCTATTGGCAAAATTTTCTAGCTATTCCAAGAATGAAATAAACATTCAATATCCATTTTTGATGCAACCTAGCGTTGTTTATATTTCCCAAAAAAAAAGTTGCCTCTGAAAGAAGTATCTCTTCCTGCCCCATCACGGTTTTCTCATTGAAGAATTCCGTATGGATGACCCACTCAGGATAAGGGTCAAAACCTGAAATTTCTGCGAAAGATCATTTGATTTCAAAAGCTATTTCAGTCTCAACAATGAGACGCCCAATTTCTTCCCCTTTTCGAAGCTTTAGGGAACCCTATATTTTCCTTCTCTCGTAAAACCCCTTTCGGATTTGTTCGTCCAAGCTCCGAAGGTCCCATTATGGTTTCTCCATTTGAGAAATCTGTATGGTAGATTTCCTATTCAGACTAAGAGTTAACCTGGAACCTCGCTTTGCGAGGTATCTTCCTTGCAGGTTTGGGTTAAACCTGAGTCCCGTTCCAATGAGATTCCTCGTTTTGACGAGATGTGTTCTCCCAGTCCCATCATGACTCCTCCCATTGAGGAATCCATGCTTTGTATATCCATCCAAAGAAAGGATGTCACTTGAGCTTCATCTCACGAGGCATTCTCCAAAAATGTCCCATCAAGACTCTCATGTATTCCTTTCCTCATTCGATACACTTTTTGTTATATCTTCGTCCCATCCAGGTTAAGGGCTAAACCTGAATCATTCCAATAAGAGTATCTTGTCTCACCCATGAGACCAGATCAAAATTCTCATTTCCCACCATTTCAGAATTTCCATCCAAAGTCCCATCACGATTTCCTCATTCTTTACTCAGTCATGTCATTTGCGAGGGTTTCGTCTCCCCAAAACCATTCAGGATAAGGTTTTAAGCCTGAAAAACCATAGTTTCAAAATAATTCTTCCACACCCAGTTCAGATCTGCTGACTGGGGCATTTTCAAAATTTGGAGTGTTGTCTTTGCCACTAAACTCGGCTTTCAACCGGCTTAGTAGCAAAGAGGGGCATCTGTGAACACCCCAAATTTTTCAAAATTTTATAAAATAACCCTTTTGCCCCTAGCCCCGTTTTCTGAGAAAATCAAGTCATTTCTTCAGATTTTCTGAATTAAAATCCATATTGATATATTCAAATTCAAAACCCGGATCCGAATTCAATACTTTAAATCCATATCTCCTCAAAACCCGGGTCCTAATCCATTTTCTGAAGAAATTTTCTCAAAATAGCTTTTAAATTCTCAGAAAAATTCCTTTTTGTAAATATTTTTGCAAAAATACAAAAAAAATAGTTTTAATCCTTGTTTTCTCACAAAAACTTTAGGATTTTATTCTAAAAATACAAAAAAATTGAAAAATAACACAAGAAACCAAAAATTTAGAAAAGCAAAAGATTTTGAGCCTTTTTTAAAACAATTTGCTAAAAGCCTCAAGAGCCCCCTCTTTGTAAAAACTCGAAAAGCAAAGGGGCTCCTTTGCAAAATTTCTTTCTTTCTTTTAGGGTTTTAACACCCTTCGTAAGAAAAGGAAGAGGGCGAAAAATCGCCCTCTCACTCTCACCTCTCTCCCCTTTTGCAGAACCTCCTATCTTCCTCAATCGCCCTCCATTAACCACCCGATCATCCTCCTCCATCCATCTCTAACAACCGCAAACCCTAACCGCTCGGCCCTTCCCGAACCTTCTTCTCCTCTTTAAGAAGAGCTCGCAGGAGGCCCCATTGGACCATCCATCTTCACCCCTCCTCATTCCTCTCTTCTTCACGCAACGATCCGTCTTCATCCCACCATTGCCCTTTTCTGCCTTTTTCTTCTTCCCCTCTTCTTCGTTTCACCCTCCTCGTCGGCCTCAGCTGAAAGAGGTCGATCATTCCTTACAGCTAAGAGATGATCGAAAGGAGTCGCCAATCCCAAAAGCTGCAGGTCTTCTTCTCTCTTAGTTGATCCAGGAAGAGTCTTCAACCCCGGCATCAAAAGCAAAAACGGCTGTCATCAATCTGCGCCTGACCCCTCCATTAATAACAGCAAAAAGTAAAGGAACCTCCGCCCAATCTTTCAGAATACAAGCAGGCTAGATTCCTTCTTCATCGATCGGAGAAGGCAGTCCCTATAGTGGAAGCCCCACCGAGGTAGGCACCTCTACTCAATACCCGGATTTCCCCTTTTATCTTCTTGTTTGAGTTCTCTTTTAAGGATTTTGTGGTTTTGATTTTCGTTTTTCTTTAGTAAAAGCACCCCTGCAACATCGATTTGCTGATAGCAAAATCGATCTGCAGATGTGCGATAACAATGGAATGTTATATTCCAACATTTCTTTTTCTAAGATCTACATATGCTCGAATATCTGTGTTTTCTGATTTCCTAGCATTCTTATTCTTCTTATGCATTGTTTGCCTGTGCATTTTAAGGTATTCAATATGCTCTGCATCTATATTCTGTCCATCTGTTCATTACAGCATCACCTATCTTCAGTTGGTCCCATGATATATTACTTCATGGCATCTCGTACTCTCACACATGTCCATACATCTCTATGTCTTCCTTTAATTTTTTTTTATTTCTTCTATTTTATGTCAATTCCTGTATCATATATTGTGTAAATTTTAATCGCATCTATAGTATAGCATCTTCGTCATATCGTTTTGCTTTTGTTTGGTGATCATTCCTATACAAGCTACTACATATCTATGTATGACATTGCGTAACATCCATCGAATATCAGCATTAGGTGTCTTCTCCACCTCATCTCCAGATCCAACTAGCAGGCTGTGCCAGAATGATAACCAGCGTGAGGTTCGATGGCAACCCCTAAGAGCTCCCCATTTTCCTGTTTTGATTTGAACGGACTTGAAAATTAGCACAGAACCAATTCAATAGAGAGCATTGAGGAATCAACTTGTGCTTCTTCCGATTCGCCTAAGCCAATCAGGAGCGAGGTTTCTTGACTTAGGACTCGTTGGAAGTTTGGGGAACTTAACGTCTTAAACTTGCTTTGATGCTATGACGATTGCAGAGATTTTTTGGGTATGGAGGATGGAATGTTATGTTCGGAACTGGACTAATGGATGCCTCACAATCTCCTCATTAACTCCATATTACATATTTTACTAGAGTTTATTTGTGTCCCGAGTCTGGATATCGAATAGTTTCTTTTTCTTTGTCTTTTGACCAAATGCCACTTAGATGGCAATCCTTTTATCCAACTATAATTTCCCCTTGAACACGCAGGGACAGGGCACATTTTCATACACCTTGTGACTTCTTTGTCTTTGTTTCATACCTTATTTAGACCAATTCTGATAGCATGTTGATTTTATTGTTATCAACTGTTGTTTTAGTTTGCTGGACAATACTTGGTTAGTTTGTGTCCAGTCATGTGGGAACTGTCGATTTAAGTTGCTTGGTTCACCATTATGTTCTGCAAGGAGAAGGTAAGTTCTATTTAAAATCATTGTCTACCTTTTGGATACTAGCCTATGCCAGAAATTATTTAAGTGAATTTGTGGATGCCCTCTTATTTCCTTTCTTTTATGCAAACATGCTGATGTCTGTATGTAAACTTTGTCTATTGCAGGAGGACATTTTACCTTCACGTTTGATCTGTAATTAGTTTCTTTTGGACCCTAATTGTTGTTTTTCTCTCCTTTTTGCTTTTATGATTATTTCTCTTGAAAGAATTGAGTGGTTTTTGCTCAGCTCGGTCCAGGATGAATCCAAGCTGTTGACAGCCTACTTAATGAGTTATCAGGGTTGACAAAATAAAGAGCCTCGCAGCCATCGTTTATTTTCATCATATACTTCTACTCCTTGGTTGTTTAGTAGTGCCTTTAGACTTCCCAACATCTTGGTATTTTCATAGTTGAAGCTTTATCTGTCCCATTTTTCCAAAAAAATAAATAAATAAATAAATAATATATATGAAAAGAGAACAGAAAAGGAATTGCAATGATCTCTGGAAATTCCTGGTGCCTGCGTCTAAACTGCATAATTCTCCTTCTGTTATGACCTTACTCAATGCTGTCAAGATATAATTTGATGTGCTTGACGATTTTGTTTCATTGATTACTTAATATAGCATGATTACGTGACATTAGGAGTTGGAACATGGTGGCACCCATGCGTATTATCATTGGCCTCTATCAGGTATATATCCATTGTATTGAAATAGTTGGGATCTTATGTAATAATATTGAAGGGCAGTATATTAGGAATCTTAGTGTATGCAATTCTCAGGTATTAGCTTTCATTGAATTGTTATTGATCCTACATCTGGGTGCTGTCATTTACTGCACTCCCTGTGTTACAACCCCCCCCCCCCCTTTTTTTTTTTGGCATCCACGGCACAATCCTCATATTAGCTTAGTAAAACTCAGCTATGCAGCATCTTACAGACATCCCACGTGAGTTACAGGTAGTTGGCTTCTACCTGTCTGTTTTGTTCTTTATTAAGGCATGACCAGCACATGCGTGGGAACTGATTTTCCCCTGCCATCATAAGTGTCATTTGTTGAGTGCCAAAGACAACTTTTTTTTGGGCTGTTGGGCTAAATTTGTTTCTGCCTTGTACTCCAGCACTTATCATCCATTCATCACCATTGTTGGCATATGGCAACATTTCCCATTTCTGGCCTCACAACATGCAGGGCCTTCATAGCAGTTGGCAGAATTTTCTGCAAAAGGCATTATGCAGTTCCTATCCCACCATCAGCCATGCTTAATTCCACCACCTGTCCGCTGCTGCCACTGTTTTCCAGTACCCAGTTGTACATACTTACACGCCTCTTCTCCAGCGGGCTCCAGCTCATAACCTTCCACCTGCTAACATAAAACCAGGTCTTCATTTTCGGCATCACACTACCTGTCACTATTTCACAACAGGACAATTCCTTCTTCCATGTGCTCACAGCTACACTCACGTCTTCATTTGCTGAACTAACCTCCATGATATTCCCTATTAATGGCTTTCCACCGTTAGCATGTTATCACCTGTGAATTCCTACTTATAACATTCAATGCCTCATAGCACTTGGAGTGTTATTAATAAATTATACCTACCTGTATATCCTTTCCATTGATAGCAGCACTTTGCTGTCTCTCATGGCATCTTCACTAGTCAGCTCCATCTATGCACATCTCTTGCATTTCCTGTATATATTTTCACTGTTGCCCAATATTACACCCACCCTTTAGGTATTAGTCTCATAAATGTCATCCATATCTATACATATATATATATATATATATCTATATATATGTACATATATATACGTATGCATGTACATATGCACATAGACATATATCATTTTTTATCTTTCCATCTTAAAATACCTGGACGTGTGAGCATTTTCTTACCATTGGCATCTTTTGGAATCCACGTGATATATAATTTTGCTTTCATACTAACCCAGTTATTTTGCAGGGGATGTGTGGAAAAGATATCATTACTTGGGGCTGTACATTTTGATTTTATCTATTGTAATAGTTAGATTGGAATGAAAATTTATATTTTCTGCTTTAGGTAGAATGAATGAGCATTGTAAATATCATTGAATTACTTGTTTTTTTTTCCATGCATTTTTGCCTTTATTTTTCAAATTCTCACAAATGGCAACACGAATGGCACGTGCACCATTTCGTAAGAGATAATAAATACTAAGTTGATGATCCACATCAATGGCCATAGTCAGGGTGTGGACAAAACTTAACATTTTTTATCTTTTACAAAATAACACTGGATCCACACTGGATCCATTTTCAAAATTCATCATATTTTTTCTAAAATATTTTATTCTTTTATCAGAATTTAACTTTAAATTAGCTCAAAACATATACCAATGGCCATAGTCAGGGTATATTGAGAGTTAATTTCATTTTAAATTCTATAAAAGCACTAAAATGTATTTTATTCTTCTTTTGAATTTAAATATAGATTATCATATAATACATTCAATGACCATAGTCAAGGATGTATTATATTTTCAATCTTATTTTAATTCATTTAAAGAATGAAATAGCTTTTCAAATTCCAATTTCAAACTTATTCAAATTCATTCATCATATAGGATAGAATTGCATCATATTTTCAAAACTTCCTTTTCAAAATTCCAAGTGATTCTTCTTCTTAAATCAAACCTTATCCAAATCCAATTCTATCTCATTTCAAAGATTCAAAATCCAATTTGACTTTGAAATTCCAAAATCATTTTATATTCAAACTTCAAATTTCCAACTCAATTCAAAATTCAATTTCAAAGTTTAATTTAACTTTGAAGTTATCTTCTGATTTTAAAATCAAGTTCACCTCCTTTATCTTCAATCAAGGTTTAGATTTGAATCTCAAAACTTAAATTTTGGGTTTTCTAAAAACCCAGATCCATCCTTAAAAGATCCTATTTGGACTTTTCATAACCCAAATCCAAAGTTAAATCCTAGTCTCAACTTGGATCCAGATTTCCAAGTATCAACTCAATTCCCCTTTTAGGATCTCAGATTACAGATCTAAATTCCATTTAGGATCCAGATCCTCATTCCACTTTGGATCTCCGATTACAGATCCAAATTCCATTTAGGATCCAGACCCTCATTCCACTTTGGATCTCCAATTACAGATCCAAATTCCATTTAAGATCCAGATCCCCATTTCACTTTGGATCTCGAATTACAGATCTGAATTCCACTTAGGATCTAGATCCCCATTCTACATTGCATCTTAGATTCAGATCCAAAATCCATTCTTTAGGATCCAGAAACCAATTCACTTTGGATCTCAGACTTCAGATCCAAAATCTATTATAGGATCCAGAATCCAATTCTACTTTGGATCTCAGATTTCAGATCCAAAATCCATTCTAGGATCCAGGTTCCCATCCTACTTTGGATCTCAGACATCAGATCCAAATCCATTTTTAAGATCTAGAATCCAAACACTCATATTGGATCTCAGACTTCAGATCCAATTCCTCTGTAGGATCCAAACTCCAATTCCACTTTCAGATCTCAGACTTCAGATCCAATTCCATCTTAGAGACCAGAGTCCAGCTCTATCTTGGATCTCAGATTTCAGATCCGAACACCATCTTAGATTCCAAATCTTGAATCCAATTCCATTCAAAATTCCAAATCCAAATTCCACTTTAATTCCCATTCCTAAAATCAATTCCATTTTTCATTCCAGATTTCAAATCAAGTTTCCATTTCAGATCCTAAATTCAAAATTCAACTTTGAACTCTATTCAGAACCTAGATATTGGATTCGGATTTCATCTTGAAAATTCAACTTTTAAATCAATTCCATTTCTCCATTTTTTCAAATTTCCCAATTCCATCTTTCCTTCTGATTCAATTCAATTTTCATTTCTATTCTGATTCAAAGTCCATTTATGACTTTGAAAATTCCTTTCTTCTTCTTTTATCTCAAAACTTCAAAAAAACATTTTTTCAAAAATCCAGACTTATCTTCCCAAGCTCTTGATTATCCTAAAAACTTAGAACTTTAATCTTAAGTTCTAAGTTAGAAATCATTTCTTCACTTTATCAGATTCATCCCAGAAGCGCTTGAAAAATTTCAAATCATTTTTCAAAAAGAGCATACATCTTTGCATTGCACAAGCATGATTTTTTGTGCATTTAGGCTTAGAATAAATTCTTAGATAATTTCTTAGCAAAGCAAAAGGCATAGATTCGACCCTTGGTTCGATTACCCCTGGTAAAGGCGCCAGGAATGGTCAAACCTCGTACCGACGAGCGGATCCCGTCTCCCAGTTTTCCCGCAAATATTTTCAAAAACGGAGGCGAGTTATTTTCAATATTTTCAAAATTAAGGTCAAGTGAGACCCGCAAAAGAATTCCTCTTCTCTTCTCTTCTTTCTTTTTTCTTCTCTCTTCTTTTCTCTCTTTTTATTTTTCTCCCTTCAAAAAAAGGAGGAAAATAGAGGTTAGAAAGGAAAAGAGAAGGAAGAGAGTGAATATCACGAGAGGAAAAATTTTGCGATGATCACAGTGATTCTTCAGTAATGCCGTTAGCGTGGTGATTCGCTAACGATGCCGTTATAGTGGTGATTCTCTAATGAAGGTCATTGGAGTGGTGATTCCCCAGTGATACCGTTGGAGTGGTGATACTTCAGCGATGCCGTTAGCGTGGTGATTCGCTAACGATGCCATTAGAGTGGTGATTCTCTAATAAAGGTCATTGGAGTGGTGATTGTCCAGTGATACCGTTGGAGTGGTGACACTTCAGCGATGTCGTTAGCGTGGTGATTCGCTAATGATGCCGTTAGCGTGGTGATTCGCTGACGATGCCATTAGGATGGTGATTTCCTAATGACGCTACTGAAGTGGTGATTCTTCAGTAATGCCGCTAGGGTGGTGATTCTCTAGCGATGCCATTAGGATGGTGATTTCCTAATGAGGTTGCGGGAATAGTGATTTCCTTAGCAAGGCCGTCAGCATGGCAGTTCTCTGACGATGCCGTTAGCGTGGTGATTCGCTGACGATGCCATTACGATGGTGGTTTCCTAATGATGCCGCTAGGGTGGTGATTCCCTAACGATGGTGAGCTTAACAAAGTTACGATTAACGATGTTACGATAGATGATATCTTGTGACGATGCTAGATGAGTATAGATGACTCTCGTATCTTGTCTTGTCATGTGATGATGACTCCCCTTGTTTCGTTAGAATAGTGTTTCTCTAACGTTTATCATCTAGAATAGGGATTTTTCTAGCGATAGCGGCCTTGTTTGGTATCACTTGAGTTCGTTCGTAGAACGTGCTTTCGTCGTGTTGATGTTGCACAATGGAAATGTGATGTGATTCCTGCCTGAATTTTTGTGTGCTTTATGCTCATGATTGTTGTTTGACTGCTTCGATTGTTATTTCGCGAGCTAGGTTTTTCAGACCTACCTTTTGACTCACCCTGCCTTCTGATAATGATAGATGACTTGGAAGACTAGATGCAACGATGTTATGGGCACTGTAAACAACCTTGCAGAGGTTGTGCATCAGCAAGCAGTTGCAATGCATCAGATGGGTGAGAATCTTCAGCATGTAGCCCAGAGTGTGCAGAACAGTAGTGCGGTTACGTATAAGCAATTCATGGAGTTAGATCCTCCTACTTTTATGAATAAGACAGACCCTGAAGCTGCTGAGTCATGGTTACGTGAGATGGAACATATTTTACGTGTTCTGGATGTCCCAGAAGAGAAGAAAGTGGATTTTGGCACTTATCGTTTGAAGGACCATGCTGAGAAGTGGTGGGACACTGTCTCTTCGGTCAGATTCAAGGACGCGACTGTTACGTGGGACAAATTTGTTGAAGTTTTTAACTCTGCTTACTTTCCGAAGCACGAGCGCAGTAAGAAGATGCAAGAATTTCTGGACTTGCAGCAAGGAACGATGACCTTGTCCGAGTATGTTACGAGATTTCGTTGTTTGGAACGATATTGTCCGAACGTTTACGTTGCGGAGAATGATCGAGCAATGAAGTTCGCTCATGGTTTGAGGCCTACTTTGAGAACTAAGGTGTTCACTAACGTCCCTAAGTCGCTCGAAGAAGCTATCGAGGTAGCTACTCTGTTGGATGAAGATCAACCCGAGCATTAGGCTTAGATTTTTGCGATTACCAGCGAGAAGAAACCTAGTGTGGTGGAGTCCTCGCCACCTACTAGGGAGCAGAAGCGTCAAAAAGTGCAGCAGAATGCCCAGCGGAAACGACCTCAACGATCGAATCGCCAGCAAAAGCAACCTCAGCGACAGGAAGTTCAGCGGAAGTGTCGGCAATGCGACGTAGATCACGTTTTTGGAGCTTGTCCTCGTTTCGATGGCAAGTGTTTCAAGTGTGGACAACCTGGGCATATTGCCAAGTTTTGCTTAGAGAAGTCTTCGACAGACTTAATTGTCGCCGAATAGGCGCTGTCAGACGAGATCTGACCCTTTTATTGTTGCTTGTAGTTCCGTGATTTCGTGGACGGAATCCCTTTTTAAGGAGGGTAGAATGTAAGACCCGCAAATTTCTGAGTGCTTTACTATTTGATTTGAGTTGGAATGTATGCTTGTGTGTACTTTTGAGATGTAGCACGTGATTTGATGAGATTTGACTGTGCTTTGTATTTCTCCTATATACACGCGACCCGAAGATCGCGTAAATATATTGTGCAAGTAAGAAGTGTCTAAGTCTGGACGAATTAGCTTCTGAAAATTTAAGGGTTAATTTATAATATGTTTTTATGGTTTGTCCCCGAATTTGGGACCCATACGACGTAAAAATCTCGTCAGTGCATGTGAATTACGAGTTTTGATCTACGTTTGGACCCGAATCGTGATACACGTAATTCTCGCAATTGAATGAGAATTTTCTTAAAAAGGCCTCATGCATTTCATATTAATTCGTGTTTAGCAGAGCACTAAATGATTTATCAGAGTTTATTTGATATTTTAAGGCATTAAATAAGTATTGTTTTGAAACTTATAAATTGACGATTTTGGATCTTGGATCCGGGTCACCTAGAGGACCCAAACCCTTTGGGCGCCCCTCTAGGGGGACGATTTTGTCTATGTTTGACCAACTGGTCAAGGATTGACCAATTGGGTGGTACTTTTGAAAAGAATTTCATGGATTTTGAAATATAGGCCACGATTGGCCATTTTCTTCTTTTTGAAACTCATGATGAGCCTTGAAGCTCATCATGAAAGGCTTTTTTCAATAAAGGGGACCATGGGGTTGGCGCCCCATGGTGCTTTTGTAATTATTTCAAAGTGATTCAAATAACCAATGCTTATTGGGTGAGTTGGGGTGGCTCTTTTGTAAAACTTTCAAACATTAAAGGTCTTCTTAAATGACGTTTTTGAAAGAAAAGTTGGGGATTTCAAAAGAAAGACATGCATTGGGCGTGGATTTTTAGGAGAGGGGTGTGGAGCACTCCAGCCCTCCATCTAGGCTGGATCAATCCTAGCCATCCAATGTTTTTAACTCTACCTACTTAACCCTTGAAGAGAGAGAAGAGAGCCCTCTCTTGGGCGATTTTCTTGGAGGAGCATCTCTCTCCTCCCTTGCTCTTCTCCCCTTTCTTCTTCTCCAACGTGTGTGAGTGTGAGTGTGGTTCCAGCCGTGAGCACCTCCTTCTCCATCTCCTTAGTTGAGTCAAAGCCGCGAAGGTGAGACACATCCCTCCCTATACCTATTATGGATTTCGTTGAAGCAAGGTTCTACCTTGGCTTGCAATTTGAGCATTTCCATTCCTTCCTCATTTCTCGTGTATGTGTTTTATGAAATGGGTGGCATGCATTATGAATGTTTGGTTGAGTATGTTTTTAAACTTATTTCTCATGCAATATTGGCATTATAGCTTAAGGCCATACGGTTCTTCGTGTTTGCACGATTATTGGTACTTTTAAACCTCGTTTTAGCATTGGTAAAATGTGTTTACAAGCAAACATTTTAGCCTTGCCTTTTTCCTCAAAAGCTTCAAGTTGTTCTTGCATGCTTTAGTTTGTAGCAGCAAGGTTTTTCTAATGCCTTGTTGCGGGTGCCAAGGAGGCCACGGTTGAAACATGGCTAGCAAACCCAGCTCATGCATGTTAGCCCCTTTGAGGGTGCTGCTGGTTTTGGCCAAACAGGTCGAGCCGCGACTCTATGCGCATCAAGCTTTTCCATTTTCAGTTATTTTTATTTTTGTTGCATGCTGGGCTTTTATTTCACTTCTTGGCTGGACGGTCCAGACATGCTGGACACGTTCTAGCAGGGTTAGGCCAGACCGATTGCAGTTGGGTCAGTCCTGGGGTAGGTTGGGCCGAACCACATTCGCCCCTTCCACCCTTTGTTTTCTGTTTGGGCGTCCAAAAATTTCTGGACGCACCTTTGCCTTCGGGTGACCCCAGGCCGATCACAACTAGGACATCCTGGACGCCTTTTTCACCTTCCCGGTTGATGATGACGCCCTTCAGCCGAGCCATGGGGTGGCTAAAGGGTTGGTCGCACTTTTGGCCTGACATGGTCCGGACCGAACTCAGTCCAGACCTGTCATAGGCCCTGACCGAGCCCAGCCCAGCCAGGTTGGGCCTTAAGCCCTTTTGCTTTTGAATTTTTGTTTCCGCCTTGACTGCAGCCTTGCAGCTGCAGCTGGGTGCAGGCGGTAGGCCTTCACCCCACCTTTTTCGGTGCTGGTTGTAGCCAGCTGGGTCTGGACCAATCGGTCCAAACCGTGCACAAGTGAGTGCGCCCTCTTTTTGGTCTGGACCAATCAGTCCAGACCTGGTCCGATTTGTGTGCTGAACCCAATGTGGGTTCATGGGGTTCGGTCACCCCTCTTAGACCCGTTAGGGGCCCCTAACTGAGCCCAGTTTCGGTTAAGGGCTCATCATGGTGACCAGCTAAGGGTGATTGTTTGGGGTTGCTGCAGCTTGGCTGCAGTGAGTGGACGCAGCTGGGTGCGGGCCGTGGGCCTGCGCTCCCGTTGCTTGTTTTCTGCAGGGCCATGGGAGCTGTTTGACAAGCATAGTTGTTGTCCTCTAGTCAAGTTCGCAGCGCTGTCCAAAGCGGGGCCTGCGTTGTGAGGGTCGTGGCGCTGGCCGACCTGTGTCCAGCGTTTTAGATGCTCTAGTCCCCGATGTTTAGCAGCATTTACGCATATTAGCAGACCTCCAAATTTGCAGCCCATGGGCTGCATGTGTGTTCGCAGCACGGGGTCCAATACCCCAACAACGTGATGGATTTGACTCATCGTATCACAAATGGATTGTGCTTGGCAACCAAAACAAACTTTTATATGCATGTATTCAGTTGAACGCGCCAGGGGAATGGTAAATTCTTCAATGTGATGTTTTATGGATTTAGCCCTTTTTGTACACGCATCCGCCTTCGAAGGAACACACTGTTCTGGCTTTGCCAACCCACCAATGTGGGCATTTCGAATGCATATCTCTATGTATATGTTTCGTTTCAGCATTGAACGCTAGGTTTGTGTAAATGACTCCTTGTCGAGTGCTTCCAATGTGTTTGCGTAATTAAGAAACCAATGTCTTATAATAAGCAAACACATATGTAGTCCGTGCACGCTTTAGTACGTAGCTAGCACGTGTAATGAATGCAAACACGTACTCGTATTTGTACCAAATGAATGCAATCGCTAACTCATGTTAGTGAATCTTGAATGTTTGTCACCTAAGGAACGTGGGCATAATCGTGCTTGTTATGCCTTGGGGTGCACTATGGATATTGCAGTCGTACGAGACTTATGCGATTTAGTCTATGGATATTGCAGTCGTGCAAGACTTACGCGACCTTGGAACTCCATGGCGAGTTGTTAGCGAGATGAGCTCGCTTATGGTTGCAATAAATGGTTTATATACCTTGGCACTGCACATGACAAATGTTTCTAACTATCTCATCATAATGTGAGATGTTTGTTATTGTCACTTGACTAGTCCTTGCACGTATGACACGATGCACATACTTGTCCACTTGTACTTGTGCATTACTCACAATTACACATTTGTTCACATGTCACGTCCTTCGTATTGCTACATTAGTACTTTTTGTTCTGTGATGCATACCTTGTTAAAAATGTTGATCCATTGCTTAATTATGTTCCTTCATGCATGCCATTTTATCGCTAGTAATTGTCGATACTGCTCCATGTGTGGTTAGCACTGCTTTATACTTGCTTATGCTATAGTTGCTCAATTATGGTAGATAATCATGCTATGTCTTGTATAAATAGCTTGTTTTCGATTTTCCACATATGGTATATGGTGTTGGTTTGTCTCACCAGCTCGAAAGAGTACTGACCCCGTTTTATGGGGATACTGGTTTACTTAGGCGTGCGATGGAGCTCGGTGTGCTGCAGCGGACTCTGAACCCACACTTCTGAACCTCGCGTGTTGGATCCTGGCAGTTTGGTTTTGTATAAGGGATTGATATGTACAGTTTGTAAAGATGTAAATGATTTAAATGAAAGTTGTTTCAAATAAATGTTGTTTCACTCCTGTAGTGGCCGCCCAGGGTTTTCCAGCTTGTTGGTTTCCCTTTCGATTTCTTCCGCGTTTGCGTTTTTGGTTTAAAAAAAAAAGTTTACTCAAAAATTTAAAGGATTTTCAAGTCAAAAAATCTGGGTTTGGGGCGCTACATATATATACCTATACATATATATGGACCTCTCCATATGCATTTGTTTTTTATGCATAAGCATTCAGGTAGATATTTTCTCCTGTAAATACTTCTCCATTACCACATTTTATTTAGCATAAATTTAAGCATTTAGAGATATATGTATATATTTCTCATTTAAGTTTAAGCATGGTATCTAGATATTATCATAGGCATTTCAGTCATGTTTTAGCCATTGTATTGTATATTCTAGTGTAATCCAAGTGTAATTACTTAGGCATTGTCATTAATGTGAAATTTGCAAATCTCTCTTTTGTATGCCTATCCTTGTACTAATTCTCATTTTGCAGGAAAATCTGGAAGATATGGTTTCTTTTGGAGCTATCAAATATTTACATATATTTTTATTTTTGTCAACAATGTAACAATCAAATGTAAATTTTGGAATAATATTTATTTTTCTGCTTAGATTAAGATGCATTTCATATAGTTTGAATTCTTGCAATATCCTGATCCTGTGGTTTATGCATTTTATTTCAAAATCACTATGGATGAACACAAATGGCATGTGCACCAACTCTTAGAGAGTTGATGAACTCAGTGGAGTCCATATTTACGGCCCTAGTCGGAATATGGACGAGACCCAGATTCAGCATCTTTCTACTAGTCACACAGAGCCTACACTCTTAGGCTATCTTCAAAATTGCACATCATATTTCCAATTTTGCCAAATATTGTGAATTAAATCAATTAAACTCTGAACATGTTCATGGCCACCGTCAGAATATGTGAAGAATTTACTTTGGCTTAATACACATTTTTCCAATAAATTTCAAAAAAAAAAATCTTTCCGGATATCTTTTCCAAAGTGCATTCATACATTCAGATCATGGCATCATCTGCTTTTCTCATGATTTTCTCAAGAAAATTTCATTCCATGGAAATCGATTCCTCAAGAAATTCTAAAAATTTTCAAAGTTGGACTTTCCAAGTCAAGTCTTTCCATGATTTTCCATGGAAAATATTCTTTTCTTAAGATTCATTTTTAAAAGGAGTTTTTCATCATTCTCAAGAATCAAAAATTGATTTTCACAAACTTCAAGGATTTCAATTTCCTGAGTTTTGATTTTCCTTCCCCAAAGAGTTTTCCTATGAATTTTCAATCATTTTCCAAAGAAAATTTTCAAAGTTAGAGTTTTTCTGACAAAGATTTTCTTCAAGAGTTGTCTCTTCTCAAGAATTCTTTCCATTTTCTCGAGATTCTCATTCCGTCATGATTTTCTCAAACCTTTATAAATTTTCTTGAGATTTCAAATCTTTTCATCAGAGCTTCCTGAGAGATTGATTTCCATCTTTTTCTTGAGAAATATTTCCCAACTCCAAAGCATTTTCTGAGCATACATCATGTTTTCCAACCTACATTTTATAAAATTTCATAACACATGCCTGAATTCTCTGTGCATTTAGGATAGAACACGATTTTGATGATTTAACTAAGTCAAGCACAATTTTGGTCCTTGGTTTGATTACCTTTGTTAAAGGCGGCAGGAACGGTCGAACCTCGTATCGACAGGTCGAGCCTCATTCTAATGATTTTCCCGCTATTTTAAAAAACGGAGGCGAGTATTTCAAAACAATTTTCAAACTTTGGTCAAGTTTGACTCGCAGAACGTTTCCCCTCTCTCTCGCAAGGAAGGGAAGAAAATTTTGCGACGATAACAAGTACCTAACGCCCTTGACCAAACCTTGGTCTGGGCGTTTTCCCCTTTTGGTATGGTCTGGAGCAATCTACAGCCGAACCCACGTTGGGTTTGTGGGGTTTGGTCACTCCTTTTGGGCCTGACGTGGTCTGGACCGAACATGGTCCAGACCTGTCAAAGGCCATCCCATGCAAGATCGTTTGGGGCGTTTACCCCTCATTTCCCCCTTTTCATTTTGGCGCAATCTATGCCAGTGCCCACTTAGGTGGGCTAGACTTATCGGATGGCCTAACATGGTCTAGACCGAATTTTGTCCAGACCTGTTAGAGGCCCCTAACCGAACCCAGTTCAGTTAAAGGCTCTTTGGTTTGTGTCCAGCTAACAGCTGGTATTGTTTGGGGTTGCTGCAGCCTGGCTGCAGCGAGTGGACGCAGCTGAGTGCAGGTCGTGGGCCTGCACCCCTTTGATTGGTGGCAGCGGTGCCACAGTTTGGGTTTGGACCTTCAGTCCAGACCCTGCTCAGTTGGAGCAGCCGTTTGTGGGTCTGGACCAGTCGGTCCAGACCTGGACCAGTCGGTCCAGACCTGGACCTTTTCATGATGGGCCTGCTGCAACAAAGTTGCAGCAGGTGGTTTAGCCTCCGGGTGCAGGCTGCAGGCCTGCACCCATGGTGATTGGGCAGTGGTGGCTGAGCCACATGTGAGGTCTGGACCAGTCGGTCCAGGCCTGGGTTCCTCTCATGATTGCAACCGGCGAGTGTGCGCATGGTGCCCCATGGCGCCAGGTGGCTGGTGGTCACGATAGCTGGATTATGCATGCTTTTTCTCACCCCTTGTTGCCGTATTTAGTGAGCCTTCGGGCTGCAGCCTATGGGGCTGCAGGTGCATATGTAGCACGGGGTCCAATACCCCAATAACGTTATGGATTTTGACTCGTTGTGTCACAATGAATGTGCTCGTCGACCCAAGCCATTTTATACGTATTTTTCCTCTCACTGTTGTTGTGCGATTAATCATTATTAGCAACCTCCGAGCTGCAGTCGATGGGCTGCAAGTATGGTTGATGCGGGATCCAATATCCCAATGTTCACATTAGTGTTTTTGACTAGTTTCAACATGTGCGAAGTGTGCGTGCGCGTCCAAAGCAAACCTATGTATAACCGGTTATGTACGCATCATAAATGATAAAATTATCAATGTATATGGTATGGACTCATACCTATGTGCGTAGGTCCACTTTTGAAATGGAACACGAAGTGCCACCAAATGACACCCTATCGAAGGCTTCTAAATAAAATAAGGGTTTTTGCGTAGTTGAGGAACCATTGGCTCATGTCAAATGAAATAAATATAGTGTTGGCAATCCCCTTGTCGTATGTAATTGACATCATGGCACTTCTCTTGTCTTACAAGGCACGGCACAAATCATATATATATATTTATTTAAGAGTATTAACATGTATGTTGTGGCGTGACATTTTGAAGATGCTTGAACGGTTTGCACACGACCACACACACCCTTTAGCACATAAGCTTTTGCATAAATGAATGCAATCGTATGCTCACATTGGCGATTTTTTAATGTACAATCACATTGACAAATTTCAATGTATTTCCCTAAGTACGTAGGGATTCTCGAGATACATGTTTGGGTTTTATTAGTCTTTTGAGACTATTGGAACTCCTTGACGAGTTGTTTGTGGGCGATGGACCCCGCTTAGCGAGATGAGCTCGCTCATGGTTGAAATACATGGTTTAAGAACTTTGGCACAGCTTATGAGTCACGCTTTACCGTGGCAAAATGCTTCTAACTGTCTCATCATAATGTGCAATGTTTTGTATTGTTGCTTGGCTAGTTCTTGCACTTATGGCACGTTGCACATACTTGTTCACTTGTTTCTGTGCACGATTCACGATGACACATCAGTTTGCATGTCACAGCTTTTGTGTTGTTACATTAGTAATTTTATGTTCCTTGATGCATACTTTACAAATTGATATGAATCGTGAAATGGATAGTCGTAGTTAATTGCCCATGTTTTGTCTAATTGCATTGATTCATGCTAGTTACATTCTCTTATAGATCCATGTGTAGCTTTGTACACTTGCTTATAATGTAACTGTTCAAATAGTTAAGCATGCTATGTGTTCTTGTTAAACTGTGTTTCATTTTCCACATATGGTATATTGTGTTTGGTTTGTCTCACCAGCTCGAAAGAGTACTGACCCCGTTTTATGGGGATACATGTGTTTGACTTAGGCGTGCAATGGAGTTCGATGTGCTGCAGCGGACTCTGAACCCACACTTCTGGACCCTTTTTGAGATCTTGGCAGTTTGTTGGTTTTGTATAAGGGAAATTAATGTATTATTTTGGAAAATGTATTTAATAAAAGTTGTTTCATTTAACTGTTGTTTCACTCCTGCGACCCGCCCCGGAGTTCGCAGCTTGTTTCTCCTTGTTTTGGTTTCTTCCGCACTTGCATACTCGTTTTAAAAAAAAAAAGTTTACCAAAAATCCAAAGGAATTTACAAGTCGGGAATTTTGGGGGCGTCGCTGATCTGGTATCAGAGCAGTGTTTTAAAAAGTGATAAAGAAGTGTGGTTCAAGTCTCTGCAAGCATCGACCATCGCACTGTAAGTATTTTTAATTCAGTTTCTGTTGTTTGATGACTTGTTCTGCTTGATTAGATAATCTTGTGTGCTTTTCAGGTGTCTTCCGATGTGAGACCCCGTTTCATGATTAAGCCTTGTATTTTGGCTTAATGCATTGATTGTCGGAACCTGAGGGTTTGTTCGCGCTTGTGGATCTAGTTTCCCAAGCCGATTTGAGTAGACTCCTGTGAGAGTTGGAGACGATTGATATATCATGAGTACTGGACTAGAATGTCTTGTAGATATGTGCGTATGTTTCATGCTAGAGTGGTTGAATGCATTGTGCCTTGAAGACCTATTCGAGGATGTTCCTAGTGGCAACGATGAGTTGCGTAGTATGAATCTCTATATGTGATGTGATTGTTTTGCCACCTGAATAGAATTATCGAGAGCATGCGATGAATGATTAGATGTGATACATGATTTTGGTTCATGGAACCTTGTTGGAAGAATGCATGATTCTGTGCTTTATTTTGCCATGTGAAGTAATACGATGCGTACTGTTAGTATATGTGTTTGTGCCCTTATTGGTGGCTTTTGACCCTGAGTGCGGTCAATTGTTGTGATCAGTCGATTGCTGTATGTATCACTGTGTGTGGTATTGGTTGAGGATTTGATCTCCAATAGAGTATCTGCGAGGGGATGTATTACCAAAACCAGGTAATCCAACTAGCATGGTGAATCTCTATGAGGATATGCACTGTCCAAGACCGGGTAGCCGCGGAGCCGGTGAATTGTGAGGAAGTGTACTATCCAAGACCAGGTAAACCATCTAGGACGGTAAATCCTTGTGAGGTTGTATGTTTCCCAGACCAGGTGATCCGGCGTGGATTTGTTGATCATATTGTGGCTATCGACCCTATGAGCAGTCATTTGTGACGATGTGTGTATTGTAGTGATTTTCATTGATTATGGCCTTTGTTGAGGATTGGGTTCCCAAAGGATTCTCTGTGAGGGTAGGTGTTATCGTCGCAAAATTTTTCCCGTCTTCCCTTCCTTGCGGAAGAGAGAGGAAAATGCTTTCGCGATTCAAACTTGACCGGATTTTGGAAATTGTTTTGAAATACTCGCTGAAAGTGCACTAAGATCGAGGCAACGAGCACTAGAGGGGGGGTGAATAGTGCTTTTAAAAAAATGTCTGCGGAATATTGAAGGATTTTGCAAATCGAAAAGCAAACACACAAAGAACACAAGATTTTATCCTGGTTCGGTCTAACCCGACCTACATCCAGTCCCCAAGCAAAACTCGCTTGAGATTTCCACTATCAACCTTGTAAACTACAAGATCACACAGACCAAAACCGGTCCCACTTTCAGTAACAACCCTACTGAAAGCAAACAACTCCTTTACACCAAGGAGTCATTCTTTTTACAGAAAAGAAATAACAACTTACAATACAACCTATGAGCCTTTCTTTTGAATGCGAATGAGATGCAATTGGCTTTTGAGGTTGTTGAAATACTCTACTCACGAATTCACTATCTCTCAAAGTGATTTGAGTGAAAAACTGAAGTGAAAATATCAAGTGAGTGAGAAAACAAATACTTGAATTAATAGGAGTGAAAAGCAATAAGTAAATGATTCAAATCAATTGAATTCTTGTTGTTTTGAGTGTAAAATGCACTCATATTTATAGTTGAAAGATTCCATACGTTGAGAGTATGAAAGGGTGCCAAAACCATCCATTTTGAATGATCAAAATGTTTGAAAAATGAAAAGACACGCCTTTTTGAAGTTTCAGGAAAACGGCAAAATTAGTCGACTGAAACATCAGTTAGTCGACTAATAGTTAGTTATTAGTAGACTGACAGTTATCGTCGGTCGACTGATCTGTTAATCGAGCCGTTTGAAAATCTGAACTTTTGAAACTTAGTCGACTAGAGAAAAATTAGTCGACTGATAATATCATTAGTAGACTGAAAAACCTTTCAGTCGACTGCTGCTAAAATCTTCTGAAAAACAAACATTCTGTCCGGTCGACTGATAAAAGCATTAGTCGACTGCTGCTAAATTTTCAGAAAACACATGTTCTGTTCAGTCGACTGATAAAACCATTAGTCGACTGCTGCTAATTTTTCAGAAAACAGACATTCTGTCCAGTCGACTAATAAAACCTTTGGTCGACTAATTTGACAAAAATGACTTTTTAGAAAATATGGCGCGAAAGGATTAGTCGACTGGTAAGTTTATTGGTCGACTAATAAACATGAAAATTTAAGAAAAGAGTTTTCTAAAAAGATTTTAAAGAGTGTTTCTTTTAGAAAAGTTTTTCTAAAGATGTTTAAGGTGAAATGCAACATAAATATGCACTCTAAGTAAAACTCTTACAAGAATCTAAGACTTTTAATGAATTAAACATTTGCACACTAGTCTTCAAAGATTCTTCATCTAATTCTTCAATTTCTTCATAGCCTTAGCTGAAATGCAGTTGATTCCACTTGCTCATCATCAAAACCTTGTACTTGAAGTATCATGTATGGCTTCATTGTCGTAACAATCTCCCCCTTTTTTATGATGACAAACTTAATCAAAGATGAAGCATTTAGATGCATAGATGGAGATTTTACTCCCCCTATCAATATGTTGCAAAACATAAAGTTAGCACATTTAAAGCACATATATCACATATTGATTGGTTTGCATTTCCATTCATCATTACTTCATGCATTTTATCTTTTTCTCCTAATTTCGCATTTCTCTTGCAAGATCTCCTGCAAATTCAATGTAATGCTATCTTTTATCTTTTTCTCCCCCTTTGTCAGAATCAAAAAGAGTAAGGGCAGAAATGGCATAAGCAAAATAGCGATACAAGTTTAAAATATTACAACCCATAAAGTATGAAAGTTTAGACAACATAGTTCAGAAAAGTGAGTTGAGCAAATCTTTGATTGAAGTAATCTCTTTCTGAATCGAAGATAGTTGTTGAGTCATATCTTCACGAAAAGTGTGTTGATGCAGCTCCAAAGCTTCCAGTCTCTGCATAACTTCATCATTGTCTTGATTGGTCGAAAATTTCTTTCTTTTTGCATGAGATGAAGGTGTCGCAGAAGGTGAAGGTTCAGAAATTGATGGTTCAGTAGGATCAGATGGTTCAGTTTTATCAACATTTAAAGGAGGCAGATATTTAATTTTCATTCTTTTAAAAATTGTTTGATCAAAGAACTCTTTTTGCTCAATACATTTTTCATTTGTTAAGGGAACTTTGAAATGTCTAAAAATACGAGTTAAAAGACAACCATAAGGAAGAAATGGTTTTTGTTTCCACAAATTTGTAAAATACACATTGGCCCAGTTGACAAAAATTTTTCTAAATAAAACATAAAGAGCCGTAGAAAGATCTGTGGAATAATAATCAAAAGAACCAGTTTTAGGTAGAACATTATGGGCAAGGATTTGTCCAGCAATGCATGCACGAGTTTGAAGATTAGTATTTTTGAAAGGAGGGCAGTGAGGTGTGCCTGGAAGAAGAATTTGTTCAAAAACTCTTTCATCATTTAATTCAATAGTGTTGAAAAGAGTGTCTGAAGGTGGAATTTCAAGAATTTCTCCAAGTAGTTTCGAATCAAACTCGATTTCAACATCACGAACAAGAGAGGACAAAATTCTAGTTTCATGATCCATTTGTAAATTCATGTAAAACAAGTGAATAAGAAAAGGATAGTGAAGAGTATCTGCACAAGCATCAAAGAGATGTGAAATTCCAGGAAATAATTCTCTTATGTTGTAACGAGAAAATAAGTGAAATAGAACATTTCGGCCTGGTAAAATAGGTAGTGCAGAAATTGATCCAAAAGTATCATACAAAAGAGGATTTCGGAGTAATCTGAGTGAAAAACCATGTCTTGAAGAAGGTGTAGGAGGAGGAGAACCTAAACCTTTTGCAGATGCAGACTTCGTACGAGGCATGGTTAAAAACAGAGTTACCAAAAAAAATGTCGGCTTCCAAACGATTTCCGGCAGAGGAAAATGTTGTCCGGCGTTCAGAAACGAAGGAAAATATGATGGCTGACGACGAGTGTGAAGGCTGTCACAAGGGGATTCCGGCAATGGCGGAAAATACACTGTCACGGCAAGAGAGTTCCGGCGTGTTTTGAAGATTCGCCAGTTACTGCAAGAGGATTCCGACGTTTCAAGATCACGGCCAGAAGACTCTGGCGTCTCCTTGTCACGGCAAGAAAATCTCGGCGAAGATGGGATCGAACGACACTCCGAGGGTTTTTTGGAAGAGTGAGAGGCAAAAGAGAAAGAGGGTTTTCGTTTTAAGGGTTTCGTTTTTAAGAAAAATGAAAAAGTACGAAAACGAAGTGAAACGATGCCTATTTTAAAAAGAACGGGTAAAAAAAAATCCAAGGGGTATCGGGTCCCTTCATTTAAAAATTTTAAAAAATTTTAGTCGACTAAAACTTTATCGGTCGACTAAAATATGCGACTCAAAAAAAATATCATCAGTCGACTAGAAATATATCGATCGACTAATAAAGTGCGATTTTGAAATTTTGTTCAAAAATCAGCATTTTTACAAATCTAAAAACGAGCAAATACTTAGTTCTCTCCTAATTCTTATAAAATCTTCATTTTTAAGAGGTTTAGTGAAGATATCGGCATGTTGTTCTTTAGTGGAAATAAAATTTAGCGAAATATCTCCTTTTAACACATGATCTCTTAAAAATTGATGTCTAACTTCAATATGCTTAGTTCTTGAGTGCTGAATAGGATTTTTCGAAAGATTTATAGCACTAGTGTTATCACAATAAATAGTTGTTGTGGAGTAATTCAAACCAAAATCTTTTAAGGTCTGTTTCATCCAAAGTACTTGTGAACATGCTAAACTAGCCGCTATATATTCAGCTTCAGTTGTTGAGAGTGATACTGAATTTTGCTTTTTACTAAACCAAGAGACTAAGGAATTTCCTAAGAAATGACAAGTTCCACTAGTACTCTTGCGATCAGATTTACTTCCTGCAAAATCTGCATCACTATATGAAACTAAATCAAAGGAAGATGATTTTGGGTAAAACAAACCGAAATTTGAAGTATCTTTCAAATATTGAAGAATTTGTTTTACGGCAGTTAAATGAGATTCCTTTGGATTAGCTTAAAATCTTGCACACATACACACACTAAACATAATATCAGGTCGACTAGCAGTTAAGTATAATAGAGATCCTATCATACCTCTGTAGAGCTTAGTATCTACACTTTTACCATTTTCATCTTTATCAAGAGAAGTAGTTGTACTCATAGGATTCCTTCTTGATTTCGATGAGTCCATCCCAAATCTCTTGAGAAGTTCTTTTGTATACTTAGCCTGATTGATAAAGATTCCTTCTTCAATTTGCTTTATTTGAAGTCCAAGGAAGTAGTTTAATTCGCCCATCAAGCTCATTTCAAACTCTTCCTGCATAGCTTTAGCAAATTCTTTACAAAGAGAATCATTAGTAGAACCAAATATTATGTCATCAACATAAATTTGCACAATAAGAATATCTGAATTAAGATTTTTAATTAATAAAGTGGAGTCTACCCGACCAATGGAAAAACCAGATTGTTCTAGAAAATTTCGTAGTCTTTCATACCATGCTCTCGGTGCTTGTTTGAGTCCATACAAAGCTCTTTTCAATTTGTAGACTTTTTCTGGATATTTCTCATTTTCAAAGCCTGAAGGTTGCTCTACATAAACTTCTTCATTGATGTGTCCATTTAAGAATGCACTCTTAACATCAATTTGATATAACTTGAAGTTCATGTAACTAGCAAAAGCAAGCATCATTCGAATTGACTCTAATCGAGCCACTGGTGCATAGGTTTCATCAAAATCCATGCCTTCTTCTTGATTATAACCTTGTGCTACTAGCCTTGCTTTGTTACGAATGACTTCACCATTTTCGTCCAGCTTATTTCGGAAGACCCATCTTGTTCCAATTACTGGATGATTCTTTGGTCTATTAACTAGATCTTAAACATCATTCCTAGTAAATTGGTTAAGTTCTTCAGACATGGCCAAAAGCCAAAATTCATCATCACAAGCCTCATTGATATTCTTTGGTTCTAATTTAGATATGAAAGCAACATTTGCAATATATTTTTCTAATTGCCTTCTAGTTTGGACACCACTCTTTATTTCACCAATAACTTGTTCATGTGGATGATTAGGAACTTCTTTCCAAACCGGTTGAAGAGGAATATTTTCTTGAGAAGTACTCTCTATCAAGGGTTCTTCTTGAAGTATTACTTCTTCTTCTTCGCTTAGAGGTATAACCTACTCACAATTCTCATCAAATGCAACATGTAAAGATTTTTCAATACAAGATGTTCTTTTATTGAAAATACGATAAGCTTTACTTCTAGAAGAATATCCAAGAAATATTGATTCATCTGATTTTGAATCAAACTTATCAAGATTATCTTTGGTATTTAACAAGAAACATTTACTACCAAAAATTTTGAAATATGAGATCTTTGGTATACGATCATAATACAATTCAAAACATGTTTTATGTAAAATTGGTCGAATAAGAACACGGTTTAGAACATAACATGTTGTATTAATTGCTTCAGCCCAAAAGTATTTTGGTAAATTTTTATCTTGAAGCATGGTTCTAGCACATTCTTGCAAAGTTCTATTCTTTCTTTTAATAACTCCATTTTGTGGAGCCGCTCTAGGAAAAGCAAAGTTGTGAGATATACCATGTAAATCACAAAACTATAGAAAAGATTCATTTTCAAATTCACCACCATGATCACTACGAATTTTAATAATAGATGTAGATTTTTCATTTGTAATTCTTCTACAAAGTTTAGAAAATTCCGAAAAAGCATCATTTTTACTTTTTAGAAAAATTACCCATGTAAACCGAGAATAATCATCTACTATAACAAAAGCATACTTGCTACCATTCAAACTTTGAATTCTAGATGGTCCAAATAGATCTAAATGTAAAAGTTCAAGAGGACGTTTTGTTGAAACTATATCTTTTGCTTTAAAAGAACTCTTGATTTGTTTACCCTTTTGGCAAGCATCACATAAGTGATCTTTCTTAAATGGTATTCTAGGTAGGCCTCTTACAAGATCATTCTTGGTTAACTTGGAAATAATTTTAAAATTAACATGTCAAAGTCTCTTGTGCCATAACCATTGAATTTCATTTGAAACAATAAGACATTTTTCATTAAAAGTGGGTAATTCATCTAGATATAGTTCATACACATTGTTCCTTCTTTTACCTTTAAAAATGATCTTTTTAGATTGAAAATCAGAAATTAAGCATGAATCATTTTTAAAAGAAACATGAAAACATTTATCACATAATTGACTAATAGATATTAAATTATGCATTAAACCATCTACTAAAAGAACATTTTCTATCAAGGGAAATTTTGGATTACCAATATTACCAATACCTATTACTTTTCCCTTGTTATTGTCACCAAAGGTGACGGTTCCTCCATCCTTATTTTGGAGAGTGGAAAATAACTCCGGCCTTCCAGTCATATGTTTGGAACAGCCGCTGTCCAATATCCATTTGCTCCTTATGTTGTGTACCTACAACAAAATTAGAAAACAGAGCATTTGACCCCTTTCTATTTTCGGGTCCATGAAAGTTAGTCTTAGGAACCCATATCTATTTGGATTTTGGTTTCCTTTGATAATAAGTATTCTTTCTATAAAAGGATTTATCATAATCATGTCTAGGCATATAAGCATTATAGTTTCCATGATTAGATGCATTTCTATTAGAACTAGAAAGTTTAGTTCTATGAACAAATGGTTGAGAATAATGTCTTTGATTTTTCACCACATAGTTTGGTCTATTTTGAGTATCAAAGAAGCTATATCCCAATCCGGTTTTATTAACCGAGCATCTTTGAGAACCAAGAAGTTTTTCTAGATTCTCTTGACCATTTGTGAATTTGGTCACTATAGAAAGAAGATCATTTGATTTTTCTTTAAGACTAGATATTTCTTTTTGTAAGAGATTGGTTCTAACTCCAATTTCTTTTATTTCAAATGCTTGGCAAGAGTTTTCCTTCTTGAGATCATCTATCTCTTGAAGTAACACTTTATTTTGAGAGTCAAGAGTTAAATTTTCAGTTTTTAACTCTTTATTTTTAGAATTTAGACTCCTAAATTTAGCATATAAATCATTGAATGCTTCAAATAACTCATCATAGTCAAATTGACTTACCGAATTTTCTTGTGCTACAAAACACATGTTGGCGACTTCTTCATTTAATTCTTCATCGAAAGAGGAGTCACTATCATCCCAACATGCTTGAAATGCCTTTTTCTTTTTTAATTGGTCCTTGGGCTTGATTTTGAGAAGAGGACAATCTTTCTTGATATGTCCTGCCTTTTTGTAGTTAAAGCATTTAACTTCATTGGGATTGGAAGAATCTGCTTTCTTTACCTTTCTTTGAAATCTTCCCTTTTTGATAAATCTTCTGAATTGCCTTGTGATGAGGGCAATATCTTCATCTTCATCTTCTTCTGAATTTTCTGAGTCAGAAGTAGCCTTAAAAGCAAGAGACTTCTTTTTGGGCTCTTCTTCTTGTCTGTCTTGAAGTTGGACTTCATATACCATAAGGTTACCAACTAAATCTTCAAGAGTGAGAGTATTGAGATCATTTGCTTCTTCAATAGCAGTGGTTTTTCTCTCCCATTCAGGAGTTAAACACCTTAGAATTTTTCTGACTAAATCCACTTGTGAATATTCTTTTCCAAGGGATTTCAAAGCGTTAGTTATATCGGTCATTCTAGTTACCATGTCCGATATAGATTCATTTTGCTTCATTTTGAACAATTCAAATTTATGAACTAAAGAAGCAATTTTAGATTCCTTTACCTTTGACGTACCTTCGTGAGTCATGAGAAGAGTATGCCATATTTCATTTGCTGTAGAGCATTGAGAGATGCGATTGAACTCTACCTTGTCAACGGCACAGTATAATGCATTCATGGCTTTGGCATTCAGTGAAGCAGTCTTCTTTTCATCATCGGTCCATTGGCTGAAATCAGTTGATGGAGTTTGGTACTTTTCTGAAACAACTCTCCAAATATCTAGATCCATGGATTGCAAGAATATTGTCATTCTTACTTTCCAGTAACCATAGTTTGTTCCGTCAAACAGAGGAGGTCGAACAGAGGAGCTTCCTTCTTTGTGCTGAGATGTTGTAGTTGCCATGCTAGATGATGGTCAAATCAAAGTAATAGCAAACCTGTGCTCTGATACCAAATGAAAGTGCACTAGGATCGAGGCAACGAGCACTAGAGGGGGGGTGAATAGTGCTTTTAAAAAAATGTCTGCGGAATATTGAAGGATTTTGCAAATCGGAAAGCAAACACACAAAGAACACAAGATTTTATCCCGGTTCGGTCTAACCCGACCTACATCCAGTCCCCAAGCAAAACCCGCTTGAGATTTCCACTATCAACCTTGTAAACTACAAGATCACACAAGCCAAAACCGGTCCCACTTTCAGTAACAACCCTACTGAAAGCAAACAACTCCTTTACACCAAGGAGTCCTTTTTACAGAAAAGAAATAACAACTTACAACACAACCTATGAGCCTTTCTTTTGAATGCCAATGAGATGCAATTAGCTTTTGAGGTTGTTGAAATACTCTACTCACGAATTCACTATCTCTCAAAGTGATTTGAGTGAAAAACTGAAGTGAAAATATCAAGTGAGTGAGAAAACAAATACTTGAATGAATAGGAGTGAAAAGCAACAAGTAAATGATTCAAATCAATTGAATTCTTGTTGTTTTGAGTGTAAAATGCACTCATATTTATAGTTGAAAGATTCCATACGTTGAGAGTATGAAAGGGTGTCAAAACCATCCATTTTGAACGATCAAAACGTTTGAAAAATGAAAAGACACGCCTTTTTGAAGTTTCAGGAAAACGGCAAAATTAGTCGACTGAAACATCAGTTAGTCGACTAATAGTTAGTTATTAGTAGACTGACAGTTATCGTCGGTCGACTGATCTGTTAATCGAGCCGTTTAAAAATCTGAACTTTTGAAACTTAGTCGACTAGAGAAAAATTAGTCGACTGATAATATCATCAGTAGACTGAAAAACCTTTCAGTCGACTGCTGCTAAAATCTTCTGAAAAACAAACATTTTGTCTGGTCGACTGATAAAAGCATTAGTCGACTGCTGCTAAATTTTCAGAAAACACATGTTCTGTTCAGTCGACTGATAAAACCATTAGTCGACTGCTGCTAATTTTCCAGAAAACAGACATTTTGTCTAGTCGACTGATAAAACCTTTGGTCGACTAATTTGACAAAAATGACTTTTTAGAAAATATGGCGCGAAAAGATTAGTCGACTGGTAAGTTTATTGGTCGACTAATAAACATGAAAATTTAAGAAAAGAGTTTTCTAAAAAGATTTTCAAGAGTGTTTCTTTTAGAAAAGTTTTTCTAAAGATGTTTAAGGTGAAATGCAACATAAATATGCTCTCTAAGTAAGGCTCTTACAAGAATCTAAGACTTTTAATGAATTAAACATTTGCACACTAGTCTTCAAAGATTCTTCATCTAATTCTTTAATTTCTTCATAGCCTTAGCTGAAATGCAGTTGATTCCACTTGCTCATCATCAAAACCTTGTACTTGAAGTATCATGTATGGCTTCATTGTCGTAACACTCACCTCCGTTTTGAAAATAGCGGGAAAATCCATGGGATGGGGCTCAACTTGTCGGTACGAGGTTCGATCGTTCCGGGCCTTTAACAGGGGTAATTGAACCAAGAACCAAAATTGTGCTTGACTTAGTAAAATTATCGAAATCGTGTTTTATCCTAAATGCACAGAGAATTCAGGCATGTGGTATGAGATTTTGTAAAATGTAAGTTGGAAAAATATGATGTATGCTTAGAAAACATTTGGAGTTGAAAAGCATTTCTCAAAAAAAGATGGAAATCAATCTCTCAGGAAACTCAGATGAAAGAATTAGGAAATCACCAGAAAGTTTATGAAGTTTTGGGAAAATAATGAATGGATGAAAATCCTGGGAAAATGGAGAAGGTTCTTGAAAAAGATGAATATTGGAAAAAGAAAATATTTATCAAGAAAACTCTGATTTTAAGAATTTTCTTAAGAAATGATGGAAAATTTATAGGAAAGATCTTTGGAGATGGAAAGTCAAAACTTAGAAAATTGAAATCCTGAGAATCTTGTCTTTGAAATATCTGGAAATCAACTTTGATTCTTGAGAAAGATGAGAAATTCCTTTTGAAAAGCATCTTAAGAAAATAATATTTTCAGGGAGAATCACGGGAAAACTTTGACTTGGAAAATCCAACCTTGAAAATCTTCATGGTTTCTTGAGGAATCGATTTCCAAAGAATGAAATTTTCTTGAGAAAATCATGAGAAAAGGAGATGATGCCATGATGCAGATGATTTGAATGAATGAATGCACTTTGAAAAGATTTTTTTTTGAGAAATTTGTTGGAAAAATGTGTATTAAGCCAAAGTCAATCCTTCACATATTTTGACTGTGGTCATGAATATGTTCATTGTTTAATTGAGTTAATTCACAATATTTTAAAAAATTGGAAATATGATGTGCATTTTTAAGATAGCCTAAGAGTGTAGGCTCGGTGTGACTAGTAGAAAGATGATGTATCTGGGTCTCGTGCATATTCCGACTAGGGCCGTAAATATGGACTCTACCGAGTTCATCAACTCTCTAAGAGTTGGTGCACGTGTCATTCGTGTTCATCCATGGTGAATTTTGAAAATTGAATATATGAATCATAGAATCAGGATATTGCAGGAATCAAACTACATGAGATGCATCCTAATCTAAGCAGTAAAAATAAATATTATTCCATGTTTGATTATTACATCTCTGACATAAAAAAAAAAAGTACATAGTGTAAAAGAATCAGCCTCCTCCAGATTTTCCTGCAAAATGAGAATTACAAGATACCCAAGGAAATGTGCATATATATAATATGTACAACTAAGATATACATGGTTATATCTAAATGCTTGAATTTATACTAAATGACATGTGATAATGAAGATGTACTTACAAAAAAAAAAAGGAAAAGAAAAAAAAAATGTCTACATAAATATTTGTATGTGAAAACAAGTGCACATGAAGATATCTCTCTATATATATAAGTATATATATATGTATATACATGTATATATATATATATATATGCATATAGATATACATATATATATATATATAGATGTATATACGTATAATGAGAAAATATATATAGTAATTAGAATTTCATATATAATGGGTAAAATCAGAAAATACAGGGTATATATAGTTTCTGTAGGTGATTTTACAAAGCCGTAATTCTCAAATTATAACATATTTCTCAGTAAAATTGGGTATGGAGCTTCACTATATATCAATAACAAAGCATGCAAAAGATGGTATAGAGATCATGAATGGATATGGATATATCCGTTCATGAATATAGCCGATTATCAAGACTGGGTACTTGCAGCAGAAAAGGGGACAGCTCAACGCATGCTACAAATTATTTACAAGGGGTTGATGGATTTTCAATAAATAATTATCTCTACCGATCAACCTATGCATAGATCCGAGATATTCTCGAGTATGCATATATTGGCCAGACTTAGCCTTCAAAAGGAATGCTTCACTAAAGAAAATTTTCATAGCTCCTTGAAACAAGTGATACTTGTTGCAACTATGTTCAAAATGGTTTTATAAAAATGGCTGGATTATACAGAGATATTTATTTAACACCCAAATGAATTGTATGAAGGGGTTCCAATAAGCATATAAAGGCCTAAACAGATTTGAAAAAGAGGTACCAAGTGTCAATGTGAACTAATAGGAGCGAAGACTCATGAATGCTGGACACGCAGGGGCAGTTTAGAGATAAGGGTGTTATCATGTAATGCTGAAGATAAAGGGGTAAGGACAATGTATACAGTGAAAGCGATGATGGGCCAGGTTACAATGCTAGGGTGGCGAAAATAACGCAAACATAAGATAAGGTATGCTATATTAAAACAAGTTAATTGCAGAAAAGTTTAAGAAAGTATTAACAGAGGTATAAAACTGAAAATGGACTGTTATGATGTCTTGGTGAGATATTAGAAACGAGAAGGGGTTACTGTAACTGATAAAGATGTTGTCTAAATGAAGAACATTAAGCAAAGTGCAGGGAAAATTCATCACACAGTAAATGGAACGTAGCATTAACAATGAACAGGAACAAAGGGAATAGAACATGCTGCTAAAAAGAGTTTAGATTAGGCATTAGATGCAGAAGGCAAATGAGCTTACGATGGATATCCAAATGAGGTAAATGAAGATGCAATGCTGAGTGACAATATGACTCTATATAGTGCACAAATGACGTATGGATAACACTACATTAAACTAAAGAAAGCATAGGAAAGTACCAACACAGCTATTTAGGATCAGATTAGAGCAACAGGTAAGACAGATGAACATAGATATTATAAGAAACCAAATTGAGGTTAACACTGAATTTACAGAAGCATTAGGCAATATTACCATTAGACACAGGCAGTATTGTTGGGATGAAACTAGCAATAACAATGAGGTTTCCTGTACATTGTCTTCAGTAAAATGGTCATTGCCATGACCCCAGAAAATGTAAGACGTGATGAAGTAGTTCATCTATAATTAACGCATAATGGGATGCAAAAACACACAGAATGTAAAATATCAAAAGCAACAAGGAAAATCTACCCAGCAAAGGGGGTAAAGTTCTTTGGCAAAACACAAATTGGCAATGTTATCTGCAGGCCAATATTACATATGACACATTAATTGACAGAAAAATGAGAATTTAAGAAAAGGAAAGAAGAAGGATATGAAGGAATTTCACCTGAGTTCGATGGAGACTGAAGAGGATGTTTCTTTCTGGGGTGGATCGGTTGAGCTTTTAACTAGAGGAATCGATTCCTCTTTGGATTTGCAGCTTGGAGTCCTTTCAGAGATCACCTTTTAAAAGCCTCAAGGTTTGATGGAGCCGTTAGACCTTCTTCTGTTGTAGACAACAAGAAAGATGGTGGGTCATCTGCTGATGAACTGAAGAAGAGGATGAGATGGCTGGATCTCTTGCTGGGGGTCTGAAGAAGAGGTGAAAACGCTGGGATGGACAGCAGTAGGCTGGGCTGAAGAAGATGTGAACACGCTGGCTTCCCTGCGGCTGGGCTAAAGAAGATGCAGAGGCTGTTGAGATGCTCTGCGGTTGGGCTGAAAGAAATGGGGAAATGCTTCTTCACGCTCTTGAGAAGAAGGTCCCTGGGAATCTGAGTATGATGCTAGTTCAAAGGCGGGTCCCGCTCCATTTATTTGAAAACAAAAACAGAAGAAATAACTTCTTTTTTTTTTGGAATTTTTATAATACGAGATAAAACTTTGTTTGTTTCCAAGAATTTGGAAAAATTGGTTTTTCAGGGCAAAAATATGGATAAAGAAAATACAAAAATTTTGTAAAGAGATTTAAAATCTTTTTGCAAAAAGTTTTGAGATAAAATCTTTAAAATCAATATCCAAATATCCAGATTATTTTCCTGAAAAAAACTTTTGTAATTCAAAAGTCTTGGGGGTAAAATGGGAAAGATTGGCAATTTTAAAAACTCAGGGTTTTGAAATCAATTTTGAAAAGAGTTAAAACTCGAATCTGGATTGAGAATTTTTGAAATCGAGAGTTTCTGGACCTCGAAATGACATGTTGTGCAGTGAAATGATATGAAATGTTTCTGCAATGCTATGCAAAGACATGTTCTATGAAATGTCATTCTGAATCTATAATTGGAAATTCAAACTCCTTGTCGGGAATAGGATTTTAAAAATTTGCAGTTTGAAGATGTCTTTGAACCTAAATATAGAAATTTCGAGGCTCAAGAATGAAATTTTAGACTTTCTGCAAGGTCTAAACTCAGAAAATGACCATTTTGCCCTTTATTGCTTCTGGAGAACTGAAATGTGATAATTGGTAGAGATGTCAGGAAGGTGAGTAAAAATTTGGGGTGTTTACAGATGCCCCTCTTTGCTACTAAGCCGGCTTATGGCCGAGCTTAGTGACAAAGAAAACATACCAAATTTGGGCTATATAAAAATGCCCCAGTTAGAAGGACCTGACTGGGTATGAAGAAATTAGCCTGAGGAAGATGGTATATATGAAATGGAGAATAAAGAGAAAATAGATTTGCTCCGTGAGAGCGAAGTTCAGGTTTTTTTTTTTTTGCCCTTAACCTGGATGGGACAGAAAATGCTTCGTATGAAACTCAGGTTTGACCCTTAACCTGATTGGGGAATGAAATATCTCATTGAAATGAGATTCAAGTTTGTACCCTTAACTTGATCGGGAAAAAGAAATATCTCTTTGAATGAGGCTCAGGTTTGTACCCTTATCCTGATCGGGCGAAAAATGGAATACCTCTTTGAATGAGGCTCAGGTTTATACTCTTATCCTGATCGGGCGGAAAATGGAATACCTCTTTGAATGAGGCTCAGGTTTATACCCTTATCCTAATCGGGCGGAAAATGGAATACATCTTTGAATAAGACTCAGGTTTATACCCTTATCCTGATCGGGCGGATAATGAAATAGTATGATGGAACCTTCGGATTTTGCACAATAAATCCGACAGGGGTTTTGCAAAAGGAAGGAAAATTGGGTCCCTAAAGCTTGAAAAGGGATTGATCTTGGGCGCCTCATTTCTGAGACTAAATAGCTTTTGAAATTGCCTTTTACGAGAAAATGATTGGTGGTTCGACCTCGAACCGAAATGGGACTGTCTATGGTGGGACAGTGGGGGCACAGGGAAGTGTGCAAATCTGAGAGCTCATGCTCTCGAAGAAGGGAAGGAATCAAGTCCTTAAGAGGGATTTAAAATTGGTGTCAGGATATATCAAAAACAGACATCAAGCTCTCAATTCATGTCAGAATAGCTAGAAAATATTGTCAAAATATTGAGAATTCTGTTGTTGATTCAAAGTATTTGAAAATGATACGCATTGTTGCAAAATATTCTTTCTTTTCTACCTGAAGCATTACCTCCAAACAAGGTTCACTTCGTAGAATCGAGATTGGAACCCAAATTACTTGCAATTAACCTTCTTCAAGAAAGCTATCAATTTCCTTGATATGAACAAAAAAGAGAATTTGATATTATGAAAGCAATTGATGAAAAAGTATTGATAACAGAATTTCACAAATTTAAAGAAGATTCTTGATAGATGTAAAACCCGTGAAATTTATGAAATTCTAAATGAATAAAAGGGAGCAGTTATGTGAAATAGTAAGATTTTTAAGTTAGGCAGTGCAATTTTTATGACTTGTGGTTTCTAGAATGAAACCGATAACAAACTCTCACAAGTGGTTTTGGATCCGGATCTTGGCAAGATCCGATGATCCGACCCGACTCACAGTGCCCAATGGGAAAATCCAATGGTTTCGGGATAACAACGTGAGATCCAAATCACATTTAAGGCAAGAGAATGCAAGTTTAGGACAAACGGGTGAAAAATCAATGTGAAAATGGAAGAATCCATCAACAAGGAAAAACGTCCCATCGTGACATAAAGAGAATTTTCTGCAAAAGTAAACACCAAGTGATGGTGTGGTGTAGTGGTAGGACGCACGGTCGTGTGGATCCACAACCCGAGCTCAAAAACTCTGAGCGCCCACGTAGAAGTGAAAAACCTTGCTTTTTCATGAAATCCGGAACGAAACTGAAAGGGTTAAATACAATTTAATCCACACACTTTGCAACGAAAAACAAGGTAGCACAACTGGTGGGGCTCGTTACCCCTTAGGTTGAAGACCCAGGTTCAAAACCCCCTGTGCACAAATTATTTTTTTGTTTTCACAAGAAAGTGATAATTTCTACCCTGGTGAAAAGGGTAAAAACGTGGGATTAACTTAAGCCTAAATTTTTGGCTTTTTCATCTCACTCTACCAAGGATTGAGGAGAATGCCATGTGACATGGAAGAGGGGTACCCATAAAACAAATAGTGAGGGAAGTTACAGAAAATCATGCCAAAGAGAGGAGGGGGCATTGTTGGAAGTAGACATCACCCACCAAAAACGTGAGATTAGGGTGAAGATTTAATGCTTTGAAAATTTAGTAACTTCTCCTAAATAGAGGAGTTAAATGAGAGATTTTTTGTAAGGAGTTACACTAGACGTATCTCTCTCTCTCTCAATGTTTCACCTTCTTCCTCCTCTCCCATCGTGAGGGTCGACCCCATTGCTAGTCGTGTGGACCATCTTTGCTGGACGTGTGGACTCCATTGTCGAAGTGTGTGCTGCTCCGACGAAGGTACGAAGTTGCAGCCGTGTCATCGCGAGACTCCAAAGAAGTAAGGGCATTATGTTCCTATGTGTATGCCTGGTGATGTGTAGTACTCATATCAAAATCTATAGTTCAATTATATGTAGGAAAATACATATATTTTGGTGTGGGCGTTAGCCATAACGGATCCAAGGTCGAAACAATCTTAGATAGGCGAATGGCATGGAACCTATGAGGGGTTGCTGGAAAACGCCTTGGTCCGTGCATCGATCGACTCTATACAGTGGAATCGGTAGTATTAGTTTTGTATTGAACGCTCACAAAGAAAAAAAAAATAATAAGAAGACGCGCCTTTTTAATAAGTTACAGAAAAACGGCAAAATTAGTCGACTGGAACAGTAGTTAGTCGACTGATAATATCATCAGTCGACTGATAATATCATCAGTCGACTGATAAACCCTTCAGTCGACTGCTGCTAAATTTCTCCAGAAAATAGACATTTTGTCCGGTCGACTGATAAAACTTTCGGTCGACTAGTTTTATGATCAGTCGACTGATAAACCCTTCAGTCGACTGCTGCTAAATTTTTCCAGAAAACAGACATTCTGTCCGGTCGACTGATAAAACTTTCGGTCGACTAATTTTATAAATATATATATATATATATATATATATATATATATATATATATATATATATATATATATATATATATATATATATATATATAACGTTTTGCTTAGAAGATTTGAAGCAAAAAGGTTGGTCGACCGGTGAGCCTATTGGTCGACTAATAAACATGAAAAATTGAGTAAAGAGTTTTCTAAAATGATTTTCATGAAGGGTTCTTTTAGAAAAGTTTTTCTAAAGACTTTTTAGGTGAAATGCAATTGAAATATCTATGAAGGAAATAGTTTCGATGGTAAACTAAATATGTGATTCACATATGGACTTTAGGATTATGTCCAATACATGGAACACACATGATAAAGTTGGATAATGCCATGTTGAGGCATAACCAGTGGGGGTATGAAACGTACACTCGAGCTCATAAACAAAACTGAAAATGCTGAATGTTTAAGTACTGGACACAAAGTTGAGGCAGAATTTTGAGAAATTTTGGTGGCCGCCTAATGGGCTTCTAGTGGGTAATGAGCATACACTAAGATCACCCCGAATGTGGGTTGGGAATTTGGAAAACCCTATGGTGCATTGACTCGCACTAAGAATTTAACAAAATGCAAAATATGCATTATATAACTTAAATGTGGGATACTGGGTACACCTGAAAGACGGTATATGTTACTAGTTTCTCTGGGTTCTGGGTACACTTAAAAGATTGTGTATGTTACTAGACTCAAACAAACAAGAATGAAAATTTATACACATATAAATTAAATATATTGGATTTTGGGTATACCTGAAGATGGTATATGTTACTGGTTTCTCAGGGCTCTGGGTACACCTGAAAGATGGTGTATGTTACTGGACCCATGGTCTACCTTGGAGAGGGTAGGTGGTACAAGCTTCGTGGACATTCTTGTTTTTTTGTGAGAGCTAGGCGTCTCACCCGGTCCCCAGTCCACGAAGTTAGGGGACCAGGACTACCAGTATGTCCTAGGTGGTAGATCCAAGTCTTCTGCAGAAGTGTCAGGGGTGCATCCTAATTCTTGTTCTAGCTACTGGGGAGTTCTCACTCGGTCACAGACCGTCTCCTTTGGATATCCGTACGGCTAGTCATACGGGTTATTAATTAATAGACCCCCGTATGGTCTTGGTCCGCTACGAGGTCTATGCCTGTGCGTACCCACAAGGTAAGAGTAAGAGTAAGATAAACATTAAATAATTTAAGTTAAATGAAATACTCATTCTTTAAGAATCGTGAACTGTTGATATGACTTTCGTAAAACTTATAGAATCTACAACTTATGCTAATGTGAATAAATGTATCTTTAGTTCAGTTATCTTTTGCACTGTATCATGAATTAGAAAGCACAATCATTTTCTTAGAATGATTTAAATTTCCATGCTAGTTATATCTACAGTTGTTGCACATATTTGTACACAGGACACTGAGCACCACATATAAATATAATGCTTCTTACGCAGACAGGGGAGTCTGACCCTTCTGCTTTAAATATTTTTCAGGAAGCAACTAAATCGGAGTATCGTGGGCGTCACGTATGGAAGTAGTCAAGAGATCTCAGTTATTCAGTGTTTTCTGTTTGAACTCTGATTAGTAGATTCACATTTTTGTCATGGGATGTAATTAATGACATTAATGTTTCAATTAATGAATGGTATGTTTAGTATTTCTCTGTTTTACCCTGTATTGCACCCGACTTGTGTTTTCCGCACTTCCGCTATTTCAAAAAAAAAATAATTTACTCCAAAATTTTTACTATAAAAAGTTGGGGCGTTACAACTTTGGTATCAGAGCAGGACTGAACAATCTGAGATCTTGGCTCTTCCAGCGACCGCGATGACTCTGTAAGTATGTAGAAAAGTTGTTTTGTAATGTTGAAACAAGAAACATATGAGTGCGTACGATTAATTCACAAAATCATAGCTCAGGTTATAATGAATTTTATTTGCTCAAATAGATGGCGTGGGCAAGTCGTTGCAACGATATTATGGAAACGCTACATAACCTGGCCGAAGTAGTAGGCCAGCAAGCTACGACAATGCAGCAGATGGGTGACAATCTACACCATGTGGCCCAGGAGAAGAGTACAAACAGTGGGACTATGTCCTACAAGAAATTCATGGACATGGATCCTCCTGCTTTCTCCGGAAAGACGGATCCAGAAGCTGCTGAGAGTTGGATCCAGGAGATTGAACGTATCTTCCGTGTACTGGAGGTGCCCGAGGAGCGTCGGGTAGACTTTGGGACTTATCGTCTCAAGGATCATGCTGAAAAGTGGTGGGAAACCACCAGGGCAGTCAAGTTCCAGGACGGCCCAGTATCCTGGACTGAATTCGTAGAAGTCTTCAATGCCACCTATTTTCCCAAGCACGAGAGGGCAAAGAAGATGCAGGAGTTCTTGGACCTGCAGCAGGGTGAGATGTCCCTAGCAGACTACATCACTAAGTTCCATAGTTTGGAACGCTATTGTCCGAACGTGTACACATCGGACGAGGACCGGGCAATGAAGTTTGCTCGAGGCTTGAAGATGGGCCTGAGGAACCGTCTATACACTCGAGGGCCCAAGAACCTAGAGGAGGCTATTCAGGTAAAATCACTATATTCATTGTGATACAAGTCTTGTTTTAAGTTATCAAGGTTAACACTTAGACTATCAAGAAACATTGACTAGTTATCAACTATCCTTGTTATTCAGGTTGCGACTCTCCTTGACGATGACTGGAAGGAGGGACAAAAGTCGCAAAAGAATAGAGCGGGGTTCAGAAACCCGAGTTCAAGAAGAAGTTTGATGGAAAACGTTTCAAACATCAAACCAAGAAACCAAGGCATGACAGAGGTACCAGACCCAATCCAGGACAAAATCAAAGGTGTCAGAAGTGCAACCGTTTTCACCTCGGACAATAGTGTCCCTGTGAGACAGGAGGATGTCTCTACTGTGGAAAGATGGGGCACTACATCAAGGAGTGTCGGAAGAAGCAGGCCGATGATGCACGGCGCGACACTGGAGGACAGCAGCCTCAGCAGCACCATGCACCGCCACCACAGCCTCAAGCGGCTCCACAACGCGTAGCGGGACGTGTGTATGCTACTACAGCTGACCAACAGGAGAAGGGGGACCTTGTGCAAGGTACCGTGCTTGTTTCGGGCCAAGTTGCCCTTGTCTTATTTGACTGTGGAGCTTCTCGTTCCTTCATTTCTTTATATTTTGCAAAACAACTTAGAATCCCCATAGAATCATTGAATCAAGAACTAGTAGTATATAACCCTATAGGATTCAATGAAATTTGTGTGAACTACATGCCAGAAGTGGAAGTTATTTTAGGAGAACACAATTTACCTGCCAACCTAATCATACTTGATATGACCGAATACGATGTCATACTGGGTATGGATTGGCTCTTTGAACAATATGCTAGAGTCCTCTGTAGATAAGAAAAAGTAATTCTGTCTCAACCGGATATGTCGGAAGTGGAATTCCGATTAGCAAGGCCTGGAATCAAGAAAAGGGTTATTTCGACCCTTAAGGCCCAAAAGTATCTCCGTCAGGGAGATATGGCTTTCCTGGTTAGTATGATCGGAGGTGAAAAAAAACTAACTCCGCTTGAGGATTTGGAAATTGTCCGCGATTTTGCCGATGTATTCCCAGAAGAACTTCCTGGACTTCCTCCTCAGCGGGAAGTCGAGTTTGGGATTGAACTGATGCCAAGTACAAAGCCAATATCAAGAGCACCTTATCGGATGGCACCTGCAGAGTTGGAAGAACTGAAGAAGCAGTTGCAAGAGCTGATGGAGCGTGGTTTTGTACGACCGAGTACGTCTCCATGGGGAGCACCGGTCCTGTTCGTGAAAAAGAAGGACGGGTCTATGAGATTATGCATAGACTATAGAATGCTGAACCAAGCAACAGTGAAGAACAAATATCCTCTACCTCGTATTGAGGACCTATTTGATCAATTAAAAAGATCAAAAGTCTTTTCTAAGATTGATTTGAGGTCAGGTTACCATCAGTTGAGAATAAAAGATGAAGATATCCCAAAATCAGCATTTCGAACCAGATATGGGCATTTTGAGTTTGTGGTGATGCCATTTAGACTCACTAATGCTCCTGCGGCATTCATGGACCTGATGAATCGGGTATTCAGGCCATACCTAGACTCCTTCATCATTATCTTCATTGATGACATACTGATATACTCAGAAAATGTGGAGGAACACAAAGAACATCTGAAAATCGTTTTAGAAACCCTCCGGACACATCAGTTATATGCCAAGTTCTCGAAATGTGAATTTTGGCTTGAAGAAGTCATGTTCCTTGGACACGTAGTCTCGAAGGATGGAGTTTCAGTAGATCCCGCCAAGGTTGAAGCTGTGATGAATTGGTCACAACCAAAGAATGTCAGCGAAATTCGAAGCTTCCTAGGATTAGCCGGCTACTATCGGCGATTCATTCAAGACTTCTCTCGAATCGCTATGCCAATGACAAAGCTTTTACGAAAAGGGGTAAAGTTTGAATGGAATGAGAAGAGTGAAGAAAGTTTTCAAACCCTTAAAGCTAAGCTTACCACAGCTCCGGTGTTAGCCTTACCATCTGGAAGCGGAGGATTCGTGGTGTACACGGACGCTTCTGGTACTGGATTGGAATGTGTACTGATGCAGCACGGCAAGGTCATTGCATATGCATCACGACAACTGAAGATTCATGAGAGGAACTACCCCACTCACGACCTAGAGTTGGCGGCCGTGGTTTTTGCTTTAAAGGTTTAGAGACATTATCTATACGGAAAGCAGTTCGTAGTTTTCACTGATCATAAAAGTTTGAAGTACCTGTTTTCTCAGAAGGAACTCAATATGCGGCAAAGAAGGTGGCTCGAGTTTATCAAGGACTACGAGTTTACAATCTCGTACCATCCCGGAAAGGCAAATGTTGTTGCGGATGCCCTTAGTCGCAAGGCTGGGGGAAATCTATCTAGCCTAATAAGTCTTGGATGGAAGATGATTTCTGAGTTCACAGAATGGAGGCCTTTCTCCGACAATCAAGGCATACTTAGGCTGTCTAGCCTGACAGTACGATCAGAACTGCGAGAGCGGATCATGGTTAAGCAAAAAAAAGATTCGCAGTATGGGAAGATGGAGGCGTTGGCGCTGCAAGAAGACACCGCTTTCCAGCACAAAGAGGATGGAAGTATATGGTTTAAGGATCGACTATGGGTGCCGAGCGACCCAGAGACCAGAGAAGAGTTATTGGCAGAGGCACACAAGAGCAAGTATACTATTCACCCGGGCAGTACCAAGATGTTTAAAGATCTACAACTCAGGTACTGGTGGAATAGAATGAAGCGTGATGTTGCGAGATACGCTGCGAAGTGTTTGATGTGTCAACAAATCAAGATTGAGCATCAAAGGCCAGGAGGGACGATGCAGCTGATGGAAATTCCTCAATGGAAATGGGAACATATCACAATGGATTTCGTGATGGGGCTACCACGAACCCGAAAGAACCATGACTCTATTTGGGTAGTGGTTGACCGACTCACTAAGTCAGCACATTTCCTACCGATGAGGAAGAGTCAGTCACTTGAGAGCTTGACTGACCTGTATATCCAGGAGATAGTACGACTACATGGGGTGCCAGTCTCGATCATATCCGACAGAGACCCTCGGTTTACCTCACGACTATGGGGGCAGTTACAAAAGGCATTGGGAACTAAGTTGAAGTTCAGCACTGCCTTTCATCCACAAACCGACGGACAGTCAGAAAGGACCATACAGACACTGGAAGACATGTTACGTGCCTGTATGCTGGATTGGAAAGGAGAATGGGATGCTCACGTGGTACTAGCAGAATTCGCCTACAATAATAGCTACCATGCGAGTATTGGCATGGCGCCCTTCGAAGCACTGTATGGGCGGCCTTGTAGGTCACCAGTATATTGGGATGAATTGGGCGAAAGAACAGTTGAGTCACCAATGATACTTCAGCATTACACAGAGCAAATACAGAAGATACGAGATCGACTTAGAGCAGCACAGAGTCGACAGAAAAGCTATGCGGATCAGCGACGCAGAGAGCTTAGTTTCGAAGTGGGAGATGCGGTGTTTGTCAAAGTATCGCCGACCAAGAGCGTTTTCAGATTCGGAAAGAAGGGAAAGTTGAGTCCTAGATATGTCGGACCTTTCCCGATATTGGAACGGATCGCCGAAACTACTTATCGAGTTGAGTTACCATCTCAACTTGCCAAGATTCATAATGTATTTCACGTATCAATGTTGAGAAAATACATTCAAGATCCGTCACACGTGATTCAGTTCGAGGACATCAGTGTGCAAGAAGATCTGACTGTAGAAGAGAGACCGATTGAAATTGTGGATCGCAGTGAGCGGGTGATACGAAATAAGATCATCCCATTAGTCAAAGTGAGATCGAGACATCATGGCTTAGAAGAATGCACGTGGGAACCGGAAGCAGCAATGAAGGACAAATACCCACAATTGTTTGATTGATATGTATTACTGTAAACACCCCAAATTTTCACCCTCATCTAGTGTTTATCCATTTCATATGTAATTGCATATCACTGCATACATTTTGCATATCATTTCATCGCATTGCATAGCACTGCATGTCATCCCATCTCATTTTCGAGATCCAGCACTCCTGTTTTCAAAACATTCAATCCAGATTTGAGTTTTAAAGCTTGCTTTCAAAATCAATTTCAAAACCTGGGTTTTTAGTCAACATTCTATCATTTTCCAACCCCAGGACCTCATATTTCGAAATATTTTCTCAGAAAACAATCTGGATTCATTTTAACTTCAAATTTCAATCGATTTCAATTCACAGATGAGGCCCATTGAGGTGGTGTCGCTTCTGGATCCTCTTATTCATCAAATTTCTCAAATTTTTGAAAGTTTCAGTCAGATCAGGACTCTGTCCCAGAGTCCTAATCCAGTCAGGAGTCTGTTCGGAGGTCTGTTTTACTCCCATTGTCAGTCCTTTTCCATTGTTTTCAAAATTTAGGTCATTTTACAGAGTCCAGTTAATTCAGGACTCTATTTTAGAGGTCGGTCGAGTTAGGACTCTGACCTGACTGTGTTTTTTTTTTTTACTTATTTCATCATTTCTTGATAAAATCTTTCGAAAATTCTTTCATTTGAATTCTAAAATCTAAAATCTCAGAATCCTAAGAGTTTAGGACTCTAACTCGGAGTTCCAGTTCGCTTGAGACCCTATTTTCAAAGATCTTGAATTTCAAATACTGATTTTAACCCCTTTTCAAAACCATTTTCAGTGTTTATTTCAAAATTCTTCAAAACTCGATGTGGGCCCACTCAGTTGGCACCATATCCAGAGGAGTTCTGACTCGGTTAGAATCCTATGCCATTTCAAAAATTCTAATTTTAAGATTGCTTTTGAAAATCCTTTTGAAAACTCCTTCAATTTCAAGTTTTAAAATCGCTTTTTGAAAAACTCAAGTAGGGCCCACTCGGGGTGGCGCCATATTCGAGTAAGTCAGGGCTAGACTAGGGTTAGTCAGTGTCTTGGTTAGTGTTAGGGGTTTAGAAGAGTTAAAAATTATTTTGAAAACTCATTTTGAAAGTTAGTTTTTAAAACTAGTGTTTTTAAAGGTTTTTAAAAGGTGTTTTAAAACTCAAATGTGAAAAATGCTACTTGGCATCACATTTGGGGGATTTCTAGGATAGTCTAGGGGTTAATTAGGTATTAGTTAGGATAATTTAGGCTAGGGGTAGGATAGTAACTACACCCCAAAATCGCCCCCCCTTTAGAGTCCAAAATTTCCAAAATTTCCATTTTTTTAAAACCTAAAAATTTTCTATAAAAAGGGGCTATAGGGGGGACGATTTTTCCAGCCACCTCTTGAGCAAATCTTAGAGCTTCTCTCTCCTCTCCAGCCTTCCTCCATTGCTGCAACTCCAAGGTAAATAATTTCTTCAATTTTTAATATTTTATTTAGTGTTTTTAATGATTTAAACCTAGATTTAGCCTTGGACACCCCTCCTTATGTGGATTCAATCAATATTCAACCTCAAGAACCATCAAGAATGGTCCAAAAAGATGATCTAACTCTGTTTTTGTGTGTTTTCAGGGATTCTAATCCACTAGAATCGATTTTAGCACTATCTTTTGCATTATTAACCAATAAAACATGTGATTTACCCTTTTAATGGGCTAAATCCATGTCTTTAAAGGTAAAATCGAATTCCAGCCATTGATTCCCTGATTTTTATCTATTAAATTGTTTATTCATGCTTATTATACGTTTTACACCATAGAAATAATTTCTATTTACTGTTTTATAGTTTATTTTATTGATTTTCATTAGTTAATGCATGGTTTCTTAAGTTTCTTAGATTTCTATGTATTTTAGGTTTAGAGCAGTAAAGATAATGTTATTTCGGATTGAAATACTTGCTGTTTAGTTTGGATTTTTTTATATGCAATACATGTATGTGTAAAGGAGTTACTGTAAAAAAATCAGAGATTTTGAATTTCGGGAACCCTGTCAGAAAAATCAGACATCAAATCGGGTTTTTAAAGCTTTAAAATCGTTGTTAAAATCAAGAAGGTAACTTGCTGTGATGATATTTTTCTCATCCTATATCCTATTTTAGATCTGTAAAGTGTCATAGATTCACATTGATTAGATCTATCTACTGTAAAATTTTGGGAATTTTGTACTACTGTTTAGTATTTTTCCTCTGTCAGAGACTCTGATTTTCAATTTAAAACTCGTTAGGGTTTACCAAAACCCTAATCAGACTTGTGTTATTCGTAAATCCCAAAATACAGATCCGATTCATGATCTGTAAAAGGTGAGTACTATTATTTTTTTAATGACTATTTACTGTTAAAATCTCAGATATTTTAACTAAGCGCTGCTATTTATCCCGGAATTTTCAATTGAAAGTATCAGTTAGGACCAAAGTTAAAATCAATGTATTCAAGGTCGGATTGCCGGAAGGGGATCTCCCTGATCCTAAGTGATTTTTCAGATCTGTAAAAAGAAAAAGTTTTGTTTTCCTGTCTATTTGGTCTTTGTAAAAAATCAGAGATTTCCATGAAGGACTGATCCCTAGTTCGAGCCCTAAACTGAGACTGGTTGGTGAACTAGGTCAAAAATAGCATATTTTTAGGGTTTGATGCTATTTTCGGATTAAATTAATGTCAAAAAATTAATTTTATAATTTAAATACGATATTAGAGTTATAATAAGTGCAGGTACCAAATTTGATGAATTTTGGAATCCGATTAATGGATGAATTAAGCAAATTGCAAAACAGGGTACCCGAAGAATCCTGAAATATTGTCAAAATCACAGTTTTTGTGATATTCTTGGATTTTCGTGTATAAGCATGTATTTTTAGGGTTTAATCATGTTCATAATCATATTAGGATGCTTTAGGTTTAATTTGATGCTTATTTGACTTCATTTAGTGCCTAAAACCTAAGTTTTACCAAAATATTTTCTGAAAAACCCTGATTTCAAGGCCATAGTCTTGTTATTAAGGGTAATTTGGTTATTTGGCCTCAATTTCGAAATCCCTAACCCTAGTTTTCACATTTTTAAGCATGTCAGATCATATTTAGTTTGATTTATTTTTATTTAAACTTCAAAACTTGCATTTTATAAAATATCTTTCTAAAAACCCTAATTTCAAGGCCATAGCCTTGTTATCAGGGGTATTTTGGTCATTTTTACCCCAATTTCGAAATTTCATATCTTATCTTTCTTATTTATTCAATTTTATTTCATATTTTATCATTTTAATTTAAGAGAATTATGGAAAAAGGCTTATATCTAGCAAAATCCAGTAATTTCTAGATATTACTGGCTAAATCTAGAAAAGCCAACATATCATCACTAAAAAGGTTTTCTAGTTTTGCAGGAACATTGAAGACTTTATTTTTATTTTAAATTCATGTATTTAAATTTGATTAGTGATGTAAATTAAATGTAAATTTGGAATAAGAATTTAAATTTCAGCTTAGACTAGGATTGCATTGCATATAGTTTAGTTATGCAAATATTAAATGTCTGATGAATGTATCATTCATGCATATTTTCATAAATTCACTATGGTCTACACGAATTGCACATGCACTAGCTCTTATGGAGTTGACAAACTTGGTGGAATTTGTATTTATGGCCATAGTCAAAATACGAATGATACCCAGATTTGTAATCTTCGTATTAGCCACATTCAGCCTACACTCTTAGGCTAACTTCAAAATGCACTACATTTCTCAAAAATTAAAAAAGGATTTCCTCAATTCCTCAAAATTAAGTCTTTCAAATCCATATTCCTTCATTTCATTCAATTTGCAAGTTCAAATTCCAAATCAACAAATCAATTTTCTGAAAATTTTTCTAAGTCTTATTCAAAAATCGATTTTCTCAAAACATTGGGTTTTCAAAGAATATTTCAAGTATTTCCCAAGTTCCAAATTCGATTTTTCCAAGTTATATTTTCAATTTCAAAATTTGAATTCAAAGAAATCAAGTTTTCCAAAGTTATTTCACATTTTTCAAAATCGATTTTCACAAAACCTCTAGATTCTTCAGAAATCGATTTTCACTTTCTCAGATACAATATCTCAACCATGGTTCACGATTTTCCAAGTGTTATATTTTCCAAGAATCTCCAAATATTTTCCAATCTTTGAAGCAAACATCATGTTTTCAAATACGCATTTTCAGAAATTCATAGCACATGCCTGATTCTTTGTGCATTTAGGAATTAGAATATGGTTTAGACAAGTGGAACAGAGCAAAGCAGTAGATTGATCCTTGGTTCAATTACCCTTGGTAAAGGCGCCAGGAACGGGTGAACCTCGTACCGACAAGCGAGTCCCATTCTTCAGAATTATCCTGCATTTTAAAACGGAGGCGAGTTATTTTCAAAATGTTTTTCAAAGGTCAGTTTGACTCGCAAAAAGTAAAAATTCTGCGATGATAACAGGTTTGGCGACCGTGATAGGTGTCTTCGCCTGATCAATTTAATGCTCTACTTAGTTCAAGTTGTCAAAATCGATTACCATGGAATGTCAGCTTTTAATTTATGCTATCATGTGAACCTAGGAGCCTAGGCTTGAACCCAGCTGACATGAATTGCATATAGACTAAGTATGGTTTGGTAGGACCATATTGAGGAGGAAATTTTTATGCTCACATAGACTTAGGTCTAATACAACCCTCCTTAATCTAGGTTTGATTGAAAACAATGTTTGCTTCTTCAAATATTTCAAAATTCTATCTCTTTAGGACTTAGAGCCCTCTGTTTTCTTGCATGTGCTCATATTTCAAAAACCACCCCCACCTATATTGTCTCGGTCTTCACGTTGCTGGGCTCTCTTCCAAAACCATAGTTCGGGACAGAGCCTCACAACTGGGCCACCTATTTGGGTGAAAACCCCCTGCCACGTACCAAGGGCCATAGTCCAACGTATATCGGCAGGTGCTCAAGGATGTTGGAAAACTTGAACCTAGAACCGGAGAAATTAATTTTATGCCACGTACATCGAGCCTTGGCTTGAGTATATAGGCATAACTGGATTGCATATAGTTGATCTGAACCTTAGAGTTAGGATTAAGGTCCTACAGCTATTTCAAAATTTGTGCATCTAGAGTCAGCTATTAGGGAATGCTGTATGTGCATACTTGTTTATGCAGGATATGATTAAATATGTTATAGTCATTTCCTTTGTATTTTCCATATTTTCCCAATTTTCTAAAAAAACTGGACGATTTTCTCAAAAGTTCCCCAATCTATGTCCATGTACTGTCCAGGTTTTAAACCCTGGAGGATTTTCAAATACTTCATTTTCTGAAGTACTTCTTTATATTTCAATAAACCCTGGACGATTTTCCAAATTTCCCTCGATTTTCTTCAAAACTCCAGGTTATTTTTCATCCTTTCTTTCTTCTGGATCTCGAATTTTCTGCTTTATTTTTATCTTGCCTGCATTTTCCTCAAATTTCCTGTATTTTTCCAAGTCTTATTCCAATTTTCCATGTTTTCCAGTCTGATGGCATCCAGTCAGCTTGATTCAGTCTTCCCTGAGTGTCACATCTCCTACGAGGTGCGACAAAGTCTTCCCGAGCATCGAGTCCTCAGCACCGGATCCTTCTTCCCCCGGTGGTACTATTTATAGTTCAAGAATTTCTCTCGTATGTTTCCGGATCACTTGGACGATTTTGGGTTAAAACTAGCGTCCGCAGTGGGAAAGCAAACAGTCAACGGCAATTTGATCCATGCACTAGCAGAACGATGGAATCCGAGCACTTCTACCTTCTGGTTCCCGTGGGGCGAGATGACGGTGCTGATAGATGAATTTTCAGAAATCATGGGATTGCCCGAGCCAGCCGGTCAGCCTAGAGATCCATTGGAGAAACAGTTTTTGATTAATGTCAAGGGTCTGGACCCTAAAGATGCTTTAGCTCGCATGACAGGGCGTAAGTCTTGTCCGCTGATCGAGGAAGATAGAAATGAATATGTGAATCTGCTTGAAATCTACAAACAGTATGGGACATTTGCAGAAGTTAGCTCGTTGTCTCGAACAACTCGAGAGAGAATTCAGCATGCGATGGTCTTATGCACTGTGGGACTCGCTCTCTTTCCAGATGGACGAAATTATATGGATATCAGAATAGTTCAGCTTCTAAGGAGATGGGGAAGTCGACAGACCAGCCGCCTCTCCATTGCCATGGCCGCACTCGCCTTTCTATACCGAGGGTTGACTCGTTTCGCACTCGGAGAATCAATTCTAGTCGAAGGGTGCACCTACGCGTTGCAGTCTTGGTTCCTCCGGCATGTGCCAGCCCGAGCCAGTTCCTTCAGATACAATGGTAAAAAGCTTCTACCAGTTGCGCGATACCGATTCTTAATCGACAACCTTCAGGAGGAAGAAGTCGTATGGGACTACTTTGATCGTCAGGAATCACCTCCCAGATATACTTACGCTTATGGCAAGCGGTTCAGGCTACTTGGCCCCTTCTTTTGCGCATACTATCATCCAGAGCGGTGTGTCAGATAGTTCTCTCAAAGGCAGAAGCGCGTAGAGATTCGTCCACTAGCAGGGGTTCTGCCAGAATTCGACCTCGCATCAGATCAGTGGTCCGGAGCATACCATTCTGCCAGACATGGCTGGGATTCTTTTGTCAATCTTACTATTTTTCCTGGCCCTTGAGTGTCGTCTGATTATCCGGAGTGATGGAAAATTGTCTGTCCCCCTCCCCTCTGTCAAGTGTATTATTGATAAAATCATGTTTTTCCCCTTAATAAAATTCCTTTATTCTACATTTCACCTTGGTTTGATGACCTCGCCTAGGTAACAAGGCATATTTCCAGTTGTTTATTTTGTAAAGAATAGCAACGCAATTGTCGTAATTCCAGCGACGACTCAATCCCTAGTAATGGGATATTATTTCAATTGTCTATCAAAATTCTCAACAAATATTTTCCTCCAACCAAATTTCCTTCAAAAGCCTAACCATCAGTTCTACCTTGCAGAGAGCATCAACAACATCTAAAAGAATACTCGTGATACTCGATGGTTCATACAAGGTCCGGAAAGAAAACCCTATCAGTTGAAGGCATTGCATACTCAGTCGCTTCAGAAGAGGAAATGGACTCACCCCGTGGTCAAGGTTAGCAAGCAGAAGATGACGTAGATCCCGAGATGTACGTCATGTTCAAAAAGATGATGAGTAAGATGCTGGCAGAGCAAGCTGAAGCCAGTACTGAGCAGATTCAGATAAAGCAGAAGGATAAGGGTTGTGCCGCTAAGAATGTGAAAATGATCAAAAAGCAGAGTCGTCACGAGGAAATGTCTGACGAATCAGAATCAGCGGATGATACTAACAAGGAATATGAAACTAAGCAGGAATTCAAAAGGTCGACCCAGGGCCAGGGGTCGGCTTATAAGTCCCGGACTCAGTCTGTTGACGACCCTACTCAGTCACAGCTAAAAAACATGATGAAAATGGTCAAAGATCTGCAGGCCCGCGACAAGGGCAAGAAAGTCTTCACCAGCGAAGACTTCTATGATGGTTTGGACGGGGATGATAATCTGGATAATCTCCCCAGAAAATTTATCAAGTTTCATGGTTTTGGCGACCCTAAGGCTCATCTCGCCATGTTTTTTGCTGAGTGTTCACGATTCAAGTGTGACAATCGGGCACTCTTCCTTTGCTTCCCTCGCAGTCTGGAGGGAACGGCAGCTAAATGGTACTCAGAGCATGTCAATCCAATCGAATTAAAGGAATTTGACAAGGTGGTGAACATGTTCATTGAGCGATTCCTTTTTAATGCTGAGACGCTCCCAACCCTCAGCCATCTCTGTGGCCTGAAGCAGAGAGAGAATGAAAAAGCTAGAGACTTCATCCACCGCTGGAGGTCGGCTTGTAATAAAATGAGAGATCCCATATCAGAGGGGCACGCTTTGTCCCTAATTCAGAGTAATTTCTCGCAGCTGGTGAAAGGCCTCATCTCCACCGCACCGTCCAGAACCTTTATTGAATTAACAGAGCGAGCCGAATGGCTCGAATTGAGCATGGAGAATGTTTTTACGAAGGCTTTACCTTCACCAAAAACAACAGCCAGAACGAGTCAAAGAAGAAGACTCACTTCACTAATTCTGTCAATAATAATAAATGGAATCATCGCAAGGGACAGAATGGAGACTTCTGTTATGGGGCAGAAGGTTCAAACAGGAATGATCAGAAGGGGAAGCCGATCCCGCAATTCAGCAAGCCGCTTCAGCTAGAGCAGGGACCAAAACCCCGAGAGAAAGTGAAGCATGAAGGATGGAGCTATGACAGGAAATTCACTCCATTAGATCAATCACTCGAGACTGTGCTCGAGTACATGTTGACCAAGGAGATGGTCAAGTTGCCAAGGCTGGTCGATCCTCCCGTTCCTATGGGAAAATTCAAAGATCAATTCTGCAAGTTTCACAGAACAATGGGGCACAATACCGAGAATTGCTTCGTTCTCAAGAACATAGTTCAAGATCTTATTGACAAAAATCTTCTGATAGAAGGTGCCAAAGACGAGAATATAGATATTTTGAAAGAGCCATTTTCTCGTCATTCTACAGTAGTCATCACCGAACAGTCGTTTCAACCACAAGAGCATATCAGGCCATGATCTGAAAATGATATGCAAGTTCAGCATCGGGTCCTGGTATTGCAACAGGCTCTGTCCAAGGCTCAGAAGATGGATCTCATCTCAGCCTTTGGCAAAATGAAAGTATCTGACAAGCCCGCTGGAGTATCTCCTGAGGTAGCCAGAAGAATGCCATGGCTCCCTAAACATTTCGTTAAGTCCGCCCCCGAGAAAAGTGAGACATCTGTGCCAAAGCCAATTACAGCATTATCCAATGTCTCAATTTTGGACTTAACCCAGGCTTCTGCCAAGCATCAGCAGGTGTTGAACGATCTATTGCAGAAAATCAAGGTGAAGCCAAGCACAACTCTGGAAGACATGGCCCACATAGTCAATCAGGCCATGACTAATGCTCCAGTTACTTTCTCCGATGAGGATCTCCCTAAGCCTCATGTGTTCCATAACAACGCCCTGTATGTTGTGGTTCGAACCAGAGGGATGACAGTTCCTCACGTGCTGATAGATGGAGGCAGCAGCCTCAACATATGTCCAGAAATGACTGCCAAAGCTTTGGGCATTAAAGAAGAAGAATATATTCTAGATTCTATCACCATTTATGGGTTCGACAATCATGGCCAAACAGCGAAAGGAAAAATCTTCCTGGAGATCTTTATTGACTACTCGGTCCATTCAATTCTCTTTCACGTGGTCAACGTGCCACCTACCTACAATCCGTTGTTAGGACGACCATGGATCCACAATACAAACGCAGTACCATCTACTCTGCATCAGTGCATCAAGTGGTCAAAAGGTGGTATGATCACGACAGTCTTGGGCGAGGATCCGGAGCAGAGGCTGGCACAGCCCATGATTCCCAGACCCTCTTTCACTACTGATATCCCTAGCATTAGAGGGATTGAAGAGGTCAGTTTTGAGGAAGATTCAGGAATAATACAGATGGCAGAGCAATCCGAGCATACAGTGGCTACGACCCGATGGGGAGGCCCACAGTTCTTCAAGATTGGAGGACAAATTGATTACAGCACACTTAAGGGGCATCCTCTATTCTCCCAATTTATGAAGGCTAAGAAGGGATTTGATTTACTAGTGAAGCACGGCTACCAGCCTTTCCAAGGTCTAGGCAAAAATGAAGATGGTCGTCTTAAACCAGTAATTCCTCAGCACTACCATAAAAGGGCCGGATTAGGCTTTCATGACAGAAGATCTCAGAAAGGCACTATTTTCGTCAAGGGAACACATTAAAAGAATCTATTTGTCTTTTCTTTTCTACTCTTTTATCGGGATGATATCCCATTTCATTTTCGTCATGGTCATTTTGGTCAATTCTGTCTTTCAATAAAGTTGCAAGTTTCCTTTATTTATCTGGGTGCCATTCGTCTCTTTACTTCTTAATATTAAATCTTCACAAAATTGACATTATTTTGCTCTCTTATCTTTCCAATTACTCTCTCAATAAAAGCAATTTATTTCATGATAAGCGATTTCCCTTAATCAATTTACCCTCCGATTTTCAGAATGTCTTCCCGATCTATCAAGAAGCTCGTCCTTAACTCAAACGCCTGTTCGAAATCAGCAGTGATTCATCAGGTCAAAATAAGAGCAAAATGCAGTCAGATTACGAAGCGGTCAGAAGAATCCGCAGAGTTTGATTCAGCTCTTCAAGAATTGCCAGAATTTACATCAGTTCTGAAGCAAGTTGAGCCATCATCCTTAGTTCAAGATCCGACTGAAGATATCAATATTGGATCAGAAGATGATCCTAGAATTCTCAAGATTGGCAGTGGTTTGAGTCCGGTAGAGAAAGAAAGGCTCACTAATTTCCTCAAGCAGCACGAAGAAGTATTCGCGTGGACTTATGAGGATATGCCAGGCTTAGATCCTAAATTGGTGGAACATCGCCTCGTTCTAAAGCCTGATGCGAAACCAGTTAAGCAGAAGTTAAGAAAAATGGATCCTCGAATCGAGCAATAGGTCAAGGAAGGACTTGAAGATTTGCTTAAAGCAGGATTCATTCGAGCAATAGATTACCCAGATTGGTTGGCGAATATCGTAGCAGTTCCTAAAAAGAATGGTCAAGTTCGAATCTGTATCGACTTCCGTGACCTCAATAAAGCCACTCCGAAGGATGACTATCCGCTCCCAAATATTGATCTCTTAGTTGACAGCACAGCTGGGCATGCTATGTTCTCCTTTATGGACGGATACTCCAGATATAATCAAATCAAATTTGCCGCTCGTGACCAATCCAAAACATCCTTTACCACGCCATGGGGTACCTTCTGTTATACGGTTATGCCTTTTGGGCTTAAGAATGCTGAAGCCACTTATCAGCGTGCTATGGCCGTTATTTTCCATGATCAGATGCACAAGACTATGGATGCATACGTTGATGATATTCTGGTCAAATCTAAAGAAGAAGAAGACCATATCGATGCCTTAAATCAGGTGTTCAAACGGCTCATTCTTTACAAGTTAAGACTCAATCCTCAGAAATGTGTTTTTGGGGTCGAATCAGGCAAATTGTTAGGCTTTCTGGTCAGCAAAAGGGGGATAGAAATGGATCCCGCTAAAGCCAAGGCTATCATTGATATGCCGCCTCCAACTAATCTCAAAGAATTACGTAGTCTTCAAGGACGTATGCAATCAATTCGGCGATTTATTTCCAATTTGGCTATGAGATGCGAGCCTTTCAATCATTTGCTCAGAAAAGGAGTAAAGTTCGAATGGGGACCAGAGTTGTTATCATCGCAAAATTTTTACTTTTTGCGAGTCAAACTGACCTTTGAAAAAGTTTTTGAAAATGACTCGCCTCCGTTTTAAAATGCGGGAAAATTCCGTAGAATGGGACTCGCCTGTCGGTACGAGGTTCGACCGTTCCTGCCACCTTTAACAGGGGTAATCGAACCAAGGATCAATCTACTGCTCTGCTCTATTCAGCTTGTCTAAACCATATTCTAATTCCTAAATGCACAAAGAATCAAGCATGTGCTTATGAATTTATGAAAATGTTTGCTTCAAAGTTGAGAAATAATTGGAAATTCTTGGGAAATGTATCTCTTAGAAAATCGTGAATCATGGAGAAAGGACCTTTCTGAGAAAAATGAAAATCGATTTCTGAAGAATCCAGAGGTTTTGTGAAAATCGATTTTGAGAAATGTGAAATGACTTTGAAAAAAAAATTGATTTCCTTGAATTTAAACTTTGAAATTGAATGTATAACTTGGAAAATTGAGTTTCTGAACTTGAGAAACACTTGAAATATTCTTTGAAAATTCAATGCTTTTGAGAAAATCGATTTTGCCATAAGACTTAGAAAATTCTGAGAAAATGAACTTCTTTAAATTGAGATTTGGATTGGAATTGGTAAATGAATGAAATGAATGAATATGGATTTGAGGAATTGAGAAATACTTTTTGTATTTTTGAGAAATGCAGTGCATTTTGAAGTTAGCCTAAGAGTGTAGGCTGAATGTGGCTAATGTGAAGATCATAAATCTAGATATCCTTCATATTCTGACTATGGCCATAAATACGAATTCCACCAAGTTTATAAACTTCATAAAAGCTAGTGCATGTGCCATTCGTGTAGACCATGGTGAGTTTGAATATGCATGAATCATCATCCATCACACATTGACATTATAAAAAAAAACTATATGCAATGCAACCTAAGCTAAGCAGAAAATGTAAATTCTTATTCCAAAGTTTAATTACAAATTACATCACTATTGAAATTTAAATACATGAAATAAAGGAAAATAAAGTCTTCAATGTTCCTGCAAAACTAGAAAGCTTGGTTAGTGAATATATGTTGGCTTTTCTAGGTTTATCCAGTAATATCTAGAAATTACTAGATTTTGCTAGATATAAGCCTTTTTACCATGATTCCATTAAATCAAAATGATAAAGTATGAAATAAAATTGAATAAATAAGGAAGATAAGATATGAAATTTTGAAATTAGGGTCAAAATGACCAAAATACCCCTAATAACAAGACTATGGCCTTGAAATTAGGGTTTTCAGAAAGATATTTGGTAAAATGCAAGTTTTGAGGTTCAAATGAAAATAAATCAAACTAAATATGCTATGACATGAAAAAAATATGAAAATTAGGGTTAGGGATTTCGAAATTTAGGTCAAATGACCAAATTGCTCCTGATAGCAAGACTATGGCCTTGAAATCAGGGTTTTCTGAAATAAATTTTGGTAAAAACTTAGGTTTCATGCACTAAATGAAGTCAAATAAGCATCAAATTAAACCTAAAGCATCCTAATATGATTATGAACATGATTAAACCCTAAAAATATATGCTTATGCACGAAAATCCAAGAATATCAAAAATTTTGTGATTTTTGCAGTGTTTTGGAATTCTTCCCCTGTTTTGCAATTTAAGCCATTCAAGCATCAAACGGATTCTAAAAATCCTCAAAATTGGTACCTGCACTTGTTATAACCCTAAAATCATATTAAAATTATAAAAATATTTTTTGGCATTAAATTAATCCGAAAATAGCATCAAACCCTAAAAATATGCTATTTTTGACCTAGTTCACCAACCAGTCTCAGTCCAAGACCCGAACCAGGGGTCAAACCTCCATGGAAATCTATGAAATTTTACAGAGAACAAATAGACAGGAAAACAGAACTTTTCCTTTTTACAGATATGAAAAATCCTTTAAAACCAGGGAGATCCCCATCCGACAATCCGGACTTGAATATATTGATTTTAACTTTGGTCTTAACTGATACTTTCAATTGAAAATTCTGGGATAAATATCAGCACTCATTCAAAATATCTGAGATTTTAACAGTGAACAGTTGACATAAAAATAAAAATAACAATACTCACTATTTACAGATCATGAATCGGATGTGTAGTTCGGGATTTATAAACAACACAAGTCTGACTAGGGTTTTGATAAACCCTAACGAGTTTTAAATTGAAAATCAGAGTTTCTGACAGAGGAAAAATACTAAACTGTAATAAAAAATTCTGAAAATTTCACAGTAGCTAGATCTAATCAATGTGAATCCATGTCACTTTACAGATCTAAAATCTAATATAGGATGAGAAAAATATCATCACATCAAGTTACCTTCCTGATTTTAACAACGATTTTAAAGTTTTAAAAACCCGACTTGATGTCTGATTTTTCTGACAAGGTTCCCAAAGTCCAAAATCTCTGATTTTTTTACAGTAGATCAATCACATATTCATTCATCACATATAAAAAAATCAGAAATTAACAACACATATTTCAATCCAAAACAGCATGCTCTTTTCTGTTCTAAACTAAAAACACACAGAAATCTAATAAACTTGAGAAAACATGCATTAACTAATGAAAAACAATAAAATAAACACTAAAACAGTAAAATAAAATTGATTTCTATGCTGGAAAACGTGTAATAAACATGAATAAGCAAATAAAAAAATAAAATACAGGGAATCCATGGCTGTAATTTGCTTTCACCTTTGAAATCATGGATTTAACCCATTTAACGGGTAAATCTCACGTTTCGTCGGTTAAGAACATGAAAAACGTACCTCTCATCGATTCTAATGGATTAGAATCCTTGAAATCACCCTCAAACTGAGTTAGATCATCTTCTTGGGTCAATTTTGGGGTTCTTGGATGAAATCCATGAACACAAGAGTTTCCATGGTGAAATCTATTGAAAAATCATAAAAACTAATAAAATAATAATAAAATAATATTAAATAAACTCACCTTGGGGCTGCAGCTGCAATGGAGGAAGGTGGAGGTGCTGGAGAGGAGAGAGAGGCCACGAAAATTTTAGAGAAAAAGAGCTCTCCTTTGACCCCCTTTAGGTCCCCTATTTATAGATTTTCAAAAAGTCACTTAATTAGGGTTAATTAAGAGGTTTTTCATTTTTTTAGGACTCTTTCTAATAAATCCACTAAGGGCAACGATTTTTTGTAGTTTCCTAACCCTAAATTAACTCTAATTAAACTCTAATTAATACCTAATTAAACCCTAAAAAGTCCAAATGTAACACCACCTAGTATGGACCCACATTTGGTTTTTAAAACCTGAATTTAAAACCTTTAAAAACCAATGGTTTAAAAGTTAAATAAAATGGATTTTTAAAATTGATTTTGACTCCTCTAAACCCCTAACCTAACTAGGACAATGACTAACCCTAGTCTAGCCCTGACTTACTCGAATATGGCGCCACCCCGAGTGGGCCCCACTTGATTTTTCAAAAACGATTTTAAAACTTGAAAATGAGAGGTTTTTCAAAAGAGATTCAAAAGTAGACTTTGAGATTGAAAGTTTTGAAATGGTACAGAGTCTTGACTGAGTCAGAACTCCTCTAGATACGGCGCCAACGGGGTGGGCCCCACATCAAAGTTTTGAAAAACTTGAAATAAATACTAAAAATGGCTTTGAAAAAGGGTTAAAATCAACAGTTGAAATTCAAAGTTTTAAAAATAGAGTTCTAAGCAAACTGGAACTCTGAGCTAGAGTCCTGGATTTATAGGACTCTGAGATTTTGGTTTTTAAAAGCCAAATGAAGGAGTTTTTGAAAAGATTTCATCGAAAATGGTAAAACAAGTCAGAAAATACAGTCAGGGTTAGACTCCTAACTCAATCAGAACTCTGAAATAGAGTCCTGAATTAACTGGACTCTACAAAATGACCTAATTTTTTAAAAAAAATGGAAATAAATGAAAATGGAATAAAAATAGACTTCAAAACAGACTCCTAACTGGACTAGGACTCCGGGACAGAGTCCTGATTGGACTAAAACTCTAGATTTTTTTGGTATTTTTCTGAAAAACGGATGAAAGAACTTGTGAAAGCAGTGAAAACAATAACAAATATTGAAATAAGACAGAGTTTTGATTTAACTGAGACTCTGAGGACAGAGTCCTGATTGAACTAGGACTCTCAGATTTTTGGATTTTCTGATAAAACAAATGAGAGAATTTTGAAAAACAGGATGAAATCGAAGTTTTGGTTCAGAGTCCTGTTCTAATTAGGACTCTGAGAAAGAGTCCTGATTCGATCAGAACTCTAAGAATTTTGGCTTTCTGATAAGCAAATGATGAAATTTGGGCAAAGCTTTTGAAAACTAGTGAAAATGAAGTATAAAAATCAATTTTGGATAGAGTCCTACTTCGATCAGGACTCTGGGGTAGAGCCCTGATTTGATCAGGACTCTGAGATAAAATCTCAGAATTTTGAAATTCTTTGATAAAAGTGTAATAGTTTTGGTAGATTGAAAGATTTCTGAAAGATTCTCTCAAAATTAAAATCAGGATCAGAGTCCTGATCCAACTAGGACTCTCTGAACAGAGTCCTATTTTGACTAAAACTCTGAGTTTCTGACTCATTTTGAAAGATTTTGAAAGATTTGATTGAAAATGGATAAAAATAGCTGTAAAAGATTAGAGTCCCAATCCAATTGAAACTCTAAAGAAGAGTCCTGATCCGACTGGACTCTTGAAGAAGAGTCCTGATCCAACTAGGACTCTGAAATTTTGGCCAAAACAGAAGATTTTGAAAGGTTTTCTTCAAAGATAGGTAAAAAGGTAGTGAAAAGTAGAGTTTTATTCCGACTAAGACTCTGGAAAAAGAGTCCTGATCCAACTAGGACTCTAAGATTTTTTGAGATTTTTGATAAATGAAGGAATCCAGAAGCGACACCACCTAAATGGGCCTCATCTGAGAATTGAAATCAATTGAAATTGAGTTTGAAATGAATCCAGATCGTTTTTCTAAGAAAGTATTTCAAAATATAAGGTCCCGGGGGTTGGAAAATGACAGAATGTTGAATAAAAACCCAGGTTTTAAAATTGTTTTTGAAAGAAAGGTTTTAAAACTCAAATCTGGATTGAATATTTTGAAAACAGAAGTGTTGGATCTCGAAGATGAGATGTAATGACATGCAATGCTATGCTATGCAATGCAATGATATGCTGAATTCATGCAATGATAAGCAATGACACATGAAATGTAAGCACTGGATAAGGGTGAAAATTTGGGGTGTTTACAAGAGTGTCAGCAATCGTTCTAACGCATCAAGAAATATCTTCTCAATCCTCCTATTTTAAAGCCGCCAGAATTGGGGAAGCCCCTATTGCCATATATTTCAGTTAATCAAGTTGCTTGCGGCGGATTCTTGGCGCAATACGAAGAAGGCAGTTTGATAGAGCATGCCATTTATTATGTGAGCAAGACTTTTATTGATTATGAGAAGAAATACTCTCAGATAGAGAAGACATGTCTAGCTCTGGTTTGGATGTGTCAGAAGTTGAGGCATTATCTACTGGCATCTGAAGTCAAGATTCTATCCAAATTAAATCCTCTCAAGTATATTCTCGAGCAGCCATTTCTCAGCGGACGAATTGCCAAATGGCAAGTCCTATTGATGCAATATGATCTGGAGTATGTCTCCCAGCAATCTATCAAAGGCCAAGCAATTGCAGATCAATTGGCAGATTTTCCTCTGGCAGAGGATGTTAAAGCCGAGGATGATTTCCCCGATGAGAGGATCTGCAATATTCAACAATCTTCAGTTTGGAATTTATTCTTCGACGGTTCCAAGAATATGGCAGGCATAAGAATCAGAATTCTGCTAATTACACCAGAGAAGGAGATGATCCCCTTTTCTCTCAAACTGGATTTTCAGTGCACTCACAATATGGCCGAGTATGAAGCTTTGATACAAGGTCTGAAAATTCTACAGGACTTCAATGTCAAAAGAGTGCATGCTTATGGCGATTCTTTGTTAGTCGTCAATCAAGTTCTAGCCGAATGCCAAGTGAAGGATCAGAAATTACTTCCTTACCAAAAGATTGTTTCAGCTCTCACCAATAAATTCGAAGAATTCCAACTTTTTCATATCAAGAGAGACTTCAATCAAGTTGCAGACAGTTTAGCCAATTTGGGATCAATCATGTCTTTCAAGAGTGGAGAATCTTGTCGCTCATTTGAAATTGGCCGACTTGATCAACCCGCTTTCGTCCCAGTAGAGCAGATAAACCAGACTGAGCAGAAGAAGAAGCCTTGGTATCATGACATCAAAAACTTCATTACAACTGGCGAACTTTCTCCAGAATTACCAAAGAAAGAGCAGCGAGCAATTCAGCGCATGTCTGCTCGATATTTTATTCTTACTGACGTCCTTTATCGTCGTGGATTCAGTTCTGAATATTCCAGATTTTTGGACGAAGGAGAGGCCAGAGAAGTTGTGCAAGAAGCACACGAAGGCATTTGCGGTGGTCATGTTGGCTATCAGACTCTCGTCAAACAAATCATCCGAGCAGGATACTACTGGAGAACTATGCAGCAAGATTGCTATCATTTTGTGAAGAAGTGCGTTCAATGTCAGATGCATGCGCCTTCCATTCATGCGCCAGCGACATACTTGCAATCTGTCGTCTCGCCATGGCCATTTTCCATGTAGGCTTTCAATGTTGTAGGCCCCATCACTCCTTCAGCTTCCAATGGTCACAAGTATTTTCTTGCCGCAACAGAATATTTTACTAAATGGGTAGAAGCAGTCACTCTACGCACAGTAGAAGGTCGACATGTGGTCTCATTCATCCACAAGAATATCTTATGTCGTTTCGGCATACCACATGATATTGTGTCAGATAATGGCAGTCATTTCAAGAATAAGAGAATGAGAACATTCTGCTTAAAGTTCAGAATTCATCATCATTTTTCCGCTCCTTATTACCCTAAAGGGAATGGTCAGGCAGAGGCCACCAACAAAATTTTAATTCGAATCCTGGAGCAAACTTTGGAAACAGGCCGTGACTAGCATGAAAAGATTCATGACGCACTATGGGCATACAGAACCACCATTCGAACTCCAACTAATGCTACTCCGTCAGAACTTGTCTACGGAACCGAAGTAATACTGCCTCTACATGTTCAGAAACCTGCTCTGAAATTTGCATCACTTCTAGAATTACCTCTTGATCAGTATCAGCAACAGCGACTGGTACAACTTGATTTGCTCGATGAAAGAAGGCTCAGAGCAGCAGAACATGCTCAATTCTATCGCCAGAGGATAGCCAGACAATATGCAAAATCCGTCATTGAAAGAAAATTTTGAGTCAATGATCTAGTACTCAGATCAACAGCTTATCTCAGGCACCGCCCGGGTGGCAAGTGGTCGCCAAATTGGGAGGGTCCTTATGTTGTCAAAGAAGCACTACCTCGCAATTCATATCGGCTCATCAATGCCGATGGAATAGAATTGCCAGATCCCATCAATGCTCGACATTTGAAAAAATTCTATACTTGAATCCTTTCCTATTCTTGGTAATTTTTCCAAATTTCTTTCAATAATAATCAAGTTTTCTTTCCCAGCTACACTGGGGCATTTTTAAAATTTCATTTTTATCTATAAATACTCTGTATGCAGGCAGGATCAAACAAATCTCTTATTTTGCACACATGTGCACCCATTTACATTCATTTGCATTTGCATGCATTCATTTGCATTCATCTGCATCGATTTGCATTTGCATCGAATTCCCCATTTAGGATAAGGGATAAATCCTGAGACCTCGGCAAGGCGTTCAAGTCATCGTCAGTTGGTAACCTTCCAAAATCCAGCGCTCGTACTGGTAATCTTTCAAAACCCAGTGCTCGTACTGGTAACCATTTAAAATCCAGTACTCGTACTGGTAATCTTTCAAAACCCAGTGCTCGTGCTGGTAATCTTTCAACATCCAGTGCTCGTACTGGTAATCTTTGAAAATCTAGTGCTCGTACTGGCAATCTTTCAAAACCCAGTGCTCGTGCTGGTAATCTTTCAACATCCAGTGCTCGTACTGGTAATCTTTGAAAATCCAGTGCTCATACTGGTAATCTTTCAAAACCCAGTGCTCGTGCTGGTAATCTTTCAACATCCAGTGCTCGTACTGGTAATCTTTGAAAATCCAGTGCTCGTACTGGTAACCTTCCAAAATCCAGCGCTCGTACTGGTAATCTCCCAAAACCCGGTATTCGTACTGGTAATTTTTCAAAACATAATGCTTGTATTGGCACATTTTCAAAATCCGGTGTTTGCACTGGTACACTTTAAAATTCAGTGTCCACTAATTTAGTTTCCCTTTGGGATTCGAGTTCCGACTCGAATTTCCTTTCCTTCTAATTGATCTAGTTTTCCTTCGGGATTCGAGTTCCGACTCGAATCTTCTTTCCTTCCAGTTAATCTAGTTTTCCTTCGAAATTCGAGTTCCGACTCGAATTTCTTTTCCTTCTAACGGTTCAGTTTTCCTTTGAGATTCGAGTTCCGACTCGAATTTCCTTTCCTTCTAGATAATCTAGTTTTCCTTCAGGATTCGAGTTCCGACTCAAATTTCTTTTCCTTCCAACCGGTCTAGTTTTCCTTCAGGATTCGAGTTCCGACTCGAATCTTCTTTCCTTGTAGTTAATCTAGTTTCCTTCGGGATTCGGGTTCCGACTCGAATTTCTTATCCTTTCAAATTGATCTACCTTTCCTTCAGGATTTGAGTTCCGACTCAGATTTCTTTTTCTTCCATAATGGACTTGGTTTTCCTTCGAAGATTCGGGTTCCGACTCGAGTTTTCTTTTCCTTTAGAGTTGGTCTAGAAAATCCAAGTTCCGACTTGAATTTTCTTTCAAATCCAATTCGCTTAGCTTTCCTTTACAAGTTTGAACTTCTACTCAAACTACCCTGCAAGTTGGTCTAGAAGATTCGAGTTCCGACCCGAATTTTCTTTCAAAATCCAATTCATCTAGTTTTCCTTGAAGAGTTGAATTCTGATTCAAATCTTCCCTCAAAAACCCAGTTTAGCACCTGGTCCATTTAAAGCTCACGAGTTGGAATCATTCCTTCTTAAGCTATGATCCTTAGGTTGAATTCCTATGGAATTGATAGTTCGTAGGTCGAACCCCTGCGGAACCAATGCCGTTCTCAATAGAACCAATGTCGTTCTTAGGCTGAATCCCTATAGAACCCATGTCATTCTCAGTAAACCAATTCACAATTTTGACTTTTTTAGCCAATCAATTTCCAATTTCCAATTTTTAAATTCCCAATTTTCAGATTTCCAACTTCCAATTTCAAATATCAAATTTCAGAACCCAAATTTCAAAATTCCAATTTCCAAAATTCGACCCTTTTGAGTCACCCAATACCCAATTTCAATCATTTTCTCTTGCGAGAGACCCTTTTTATAGGGAGAGTTCGAGGGAGCTCATTTTTTTCGCATGCTATCCAATTCGTTCATTTAGCCCCTTTTCAGGGAGAGTTTGAAGGGACTCGTGTCTTTGTGAACCGTTTGCAAAACAAAATTCCAAATTTCACACAAGGAACCCTTTCTATAGGGAGAGACTCGACGGAGACTTGCCTTCCTTGTGGCCCCAAAATTTCAGACTAGGCCATTTCATCATGAAGGACCCTCTTTTCAGGGAGAGTGTGATGAACTCGTTCCTTCATGACCAATTTACCAATCTCACCAATTCCGGCCCCCTTTCCATAAGAGAAGCCTAATGTTAGGAAGTTTTGACGAAAGCTTAATTTCTCTTCGAAAGTTCGTTTTGCAAACACCTCCTCTTCAGGGAAGAGAGGAGTAATTTCTAATTCCAATTTCTAAATCTTCTCCTTTGGGGAAAGGAGAAGAGAATTTCTGTCATAGATGTGTTGCGTTGTGCTTCGAATGCTCGCTTTCACAAAGGATTTCAAAAAAAAATTTGCCAATTTGTCATTAAATATTTGTTGATTTCAAAAATCTTTATTGCACAAAATTATTACTTCAGAATACCCCCAGTATTACTTCCGAAAGGACAAAGCTTTCGCGAAAAAGGATTCAAAATTCAAAATCTTTCTATTGGCCAACCAAAAGGATGAAGAATAATCCTCGATATGGCCAGCAAAGAGAATTCAATGTTGTTGCAAAGCCATGAGTGATTGATATTGATCGCAGTCAATGGCACATTTTTAAAGATCATTCTTGAAAAATAAAGCAGTCGAAATATCCTGGGTGATACAGAAAAATCCATTCAATTTCCATATCTCCTCAATCACCTAAGCTGCAATTAAATATCTGTAAAAGGGATCTCTCAATTGTCGTCAAGATGAAGGCGAATTAAGCGAGTCGACCCCCGGAGCCAAAGAAGATTTGGATCATCTCCAAGATGACGGAGTTTGTGAAGGATCCTTCCAGGGAAAGTTCAGATCACCGTCGAGATGAAGGCGAGTGTGATGACCCTACCGACAAACCCTAAAGGATATTTAATTACCGCTATCATCAAGAGACTTCCAACCAAAGAGCTAATAACTATCAATATAATCCCTGAGAGAACAGAAGGATCGGAACATCTCCAAGATGAAGGAGTTTGTGACGTACCCTTCCAAAAAAAAAAGAGAGAAAAAGTCAGAACATCTCCAAAATGAAGAATGATGTAATTCCCGGAAAAAAAAAAAATCCAAGAGAGCTCCAATTCTGTCAAAAAAGAGTGCAGAAAGATCATCATGAGAAAAGAATCCTAGAATATCAGACTGCTGAATCTATCAAGAATCTTCTTTAATTTTGTGAAATTCTATTATCAATATTCTTTCACCAATAGCTCTCGCAATATCAAGAATACTTTCTTTTCCGTCCATATCAAGGAAATTGATAGCTTCCTTGAAAGAAAGTCAATCGCAAGCAATTTGAATTCGAATCTTGATTCTACGGAGTTAAGCCCAGTCGGAGGTAATACTTCAGGGAGAAAAGAGGGAATATTTTCACACCAATGTGCATCATTTTCAATTATTTTGAATCAACAACAATTTTCAACATTTTGACAATATTTTCTAGCTATCCTGGCATAAAGCGAGAGCTTGAGGTTCATCTTTGGGGCATTCTGACACCATCCCTTTTAGGACTTGATTACGGGAGTTTTCAAGATTCCTTCCCTTCTTTGGTATAATCTGAGCACACGGGCTCTCAGATTCGCACACTTCCCTGTGTCCCCACTGTCCCACCATAGACAGTCCAATTTCGACTTGAGGTTAAGCCACCAATTTCAGCAAAAGGCAATTTCAAAAGCTATTTAGTCTCAGCAATGAGACGCCCAAAATCAAACCCTTTTCAAGCTTTAGGGACCCCAATTTCCTTCCTTTTGCAAAACCCTTATCGGATTCATTGTGCAGAAATCCAAAGGTTCCATCACGGTCTCTTCTTTTGAGGATTCCATCCATTTTCTGCCCAATCAGGTCAAGGGTAAAACCTGAGCCTCCTTTGATGAGGTATTCCATTTTCTGCCCAATCAGGTCAAGGGTACAAACCTGAGCCTCCTTTGATGAGGTATTCCATTTTCCACCCAATCAGGTCAAGGGTACAAACCTGAGCCTTCTTTGATGAGGTATTCCATTTTCAACCCGGTCAGGTTAAGGGTTAAGCCTAAGCTTCGTTTCATACGAGGTATTTCCCGTCCCATCCAGGTTAAGGGTAAAACCTGAATCTCATTTCTTTTTGAAGTAAAATTTTCTCCTTATTCTCCATTTCATATCAACCATCATCATTTGAATTAATTCTTTCATACCCAGTCAGATTTATCCAACTGGGGCATTTTTATGGTTCAAATTTGGTATATTTTCTGTTCCACTAAGCTCGGCCCTATACCGGCTTAGTAGCAAAGAGGGGCATCTGTAAACACCCCAAATTTTCACCCTCATCTAGTGTTTGTCCATTTCATATGTAATTGCATATCACTGCATACATTTTGCATATCATTTCATCGCATTGCATAGCACTGCATGTCATCCCATCTCATTTTCGAGATCCAGCACTCCTGTTTTCAAAACATTCAATCCAGATTTGAGTTTTAAAGCTTGCTTTCAAAATCAATTTCAAAACCTGGGTTTTTAGTCAACATTCTATCATTTTCCAACCCCAGGACCTCATATTTCGAAATATTTTCTCAGAAAACAATCTGGATTCATTTTAACTTCAAATTTCAATCGATTTCAATTCACAGATGAGGCCCATTGAGGTGGTGTCGCTTCTGGATCCTCTTATTCATCAAATTTCTCAAATTTTTGAAAGTTTCAGTCAGATCAGGACTCTGTCCCAGAGTCCTAATCCAGTCAGGAGTCTGTTCGGGGGTCTGTTTTACTCCCATTGTCAGTCCTTTTCCATTGTTTTTAAAATTTAGGTCATTTTACAGAGTCCAGTTAATTTAGGACTCTATTTTAGAGGTCGGTCGAGTTAGGAGTCTGACCTTGACTGTGTTTTTTTTTTGACTTATTTCGTCAATTTTTGATAAAATCTTTTGAAAGTTCTTCCATTTGAATTCTAAAATCTAAAATCTCAGAATCCTAAGAGTTCAGGACTCTAACTCGGAGTTCCAGTTCGCTTGAGACCCTATTTTCAAAGATCTTGAATTTCAAATACTGATTTTAACCCCTTTTCAAAACCATTTTCAGTGTTTATTTCAAAATTCTTCAAAACTCGATGTGGGCTCACTCAATTGGCACCATATCCAGAGGAGTTCTGACTTGGGTAGAACCCTATGCCATTTCAAAAATTCTAATTTTAAGATTGCTTTTGAAAATCCTTTTGAAAACTCCTTCAATTTCAAGTTTTAAAATCGCTTTTTGAAAAACTCAAGTAGGGCCCACTCGGGGTGGCGCCATATTCGAGTAAGTCAGGGCTAGACTAGGGTTAGTCAGTGTCTTGGTTAGTGTTAGGGGTTTAGAAGAGTTAAGATTTATTTTGAAAACTCATTTTGAAAGTTAGTTTTTAAAACTAGTGTTTTTAAAGGTTTTTAAAAGGTGTTTTAAAACTCAAATGTGAAAAATGCTACTTGGCATCACATTTGGGGGATTTCTAGGATAGTCTAGGGGTTAATTAGGTATTAGTTAGGATAATTTAGGCTAGGGGTAGGATAGTAACTACACCCCAAAATCGCCCCCCCTTTAGAGTCCAAAATTTCCAAAATTTCCATTTTTTTAAAACCTAAAAATTTTCTATAAAAAGGGGCTATAGGGGGACGATTTTTCCAGCCACCTCTTGAGCAAATCTTGGAGCTTCTCTCTCCTCTCCAGCCTTCCTCCATTGCTGCAACTCCAAGGTAAATAATTTCTTCAATTTTTAATATTTTATTTAGTGTTTTTAATGATTTAAACCTAGATTTAGCCTTGGACACCCCTCCTTATGTGGATTAAATCAAGATTCAACCTCAAGAACCATCAAGAACGGTCCAAGAAGATGATCTAACTCTGTTTTTGTGTGTTTTCAGGGATTTTAATCCATTAGAATCGGTTTTAGCACTATCTTTTGCATTATTAACCAATAAAACATGTGATTTACCCTTTTAATGGGCTAAATCCATGTCTTTAAAGGTAAAATCGAATTCCAGCCATTGATTCCCTGATTTTTATCTATTTAATTGTTTATTCATGCTTATTATACGTTTTACACCATAGAAATAATTTCTATTTACTGTTTTATAGTTTATTTTATTGATTTTCATTAGTTAATGCATGGTTTCTTAAGTTTCTTAGATTTCTGTGTGTTTTAGGTTTAGAATAGTAAAGATAATGTTGTTTCGGAATGAAATACTTGCTGTTTAGTTCTGATTTTTTTATATGCGATACATGTATGTGTAAAGGAGGTAATGTAAAAAAATCAGAGATTTTGGACTTCGGGAACCCTGTCAGAAAAATCAGACATCAAATCAGGTTTTTAAAGCTTTAAAATCGTTGTTAAAATCAAGAAGGTAACTTGCTGTGATGTCCTATATCCGATTTTAGATCGGTTAAGTGCCATGGATTTACATTGATTAGATCTATCTACTGTGAAATTTTGGGAATTTTTTACTACTGTTTAGTATTTTTCCTCTGTCAGAGACTCTGATTTTCAATTTAAAACTCGTTAGGGTTTACCAAAACCCTAATCATACTTGTGTTATTCGTAAATCCCAAAATACAGACTTGATTCATAATTTGTAAATGGTGAGTACAGTTTTTTTTTTAATCACTGTTCACTGTTAAAATCTCAGATATTTTGAATGAGTGCTGCTATTTATCCCGGAATTTTCAATTGAAAGTATCAGTTAGGACCAAAGTTAAAATCAATGTATTCAAGGCCGGATTGCCGGAAGGGGATCTCCCTGATCCTAAGTGCTTTTTCAGATATGTAAAAAGCAAAAGTTCTGTTTTCTTGTCTATTTGGTCTTTGTAAAAAATTAGAGATTTCCATGGAGGACTGATCCCTGGTTCGGGCCCTAAACTGAGACTGGTTGGTGAACTAGGTTAAAAATAGCATATTTTTAGGGTTTGATGCTATTTTCGGATTAAATTAATGTCAAAAAATTATTTTTATAATTTGAATCCGATATTAGGGTTATAATAAGTGCAGGTACCAAATTTGATGAATTTTAGAATCCGATTAATGGCTGAATTAAGCAAATTGCAAAACAGGGTACCCGAAGAATCCTGAAATATTGTCAAAATCACAGTTTTTGTGATATTCTTGGATTTTCGTGTATAAGCATGTATTTTTAGGGTTTAATCATGTTCATAATCATATTAGGATGCTTTAGGTTTAATTTGATGCTTACTTGACTTCATTTAGTGCCTAAAACCTAAGTTTTACCAAAATATTTTCTGAAAAACCCTGATTTCAAGGCCATAGTCTTGTTATTAGGGGTAATTTGGTCATTTGACCTCAATTTCGAAATCCCTAACCCTAGTTTTCACATTTTTAAGCATGTCAGATCATATTTAGTTTGATTTATTTTTATTTAAACTTCAAAACTTGCATTTTATAAAATATCTTTCTAAAACCCTAATTTCAAGGCCATAGCCTTGTTATCAGGGGTATTTTGGTCATTTTGACCTAAATTTCGAAATTTCATATCTTATCTTTCTTATTTATTCAATTTTATTTCATATTTTATCATTTTAATTTAAGAGAATTATGGAAAAAGGCTTATATCTAGCAAAATCCAGTAATTTCTAGATATTACTGGATAAATCTAGAAAAGCCAACATATCATCACTAAAAAAGTTTTCTAGTTTTGCAGGAACATTGAAGACTTTATTTTTCTTTTAAATTCATGTATTTAAATTTGATTAGTGATGTAAATTAAATGTAAATTTGGAATAAGAATTTAAATTTCAGCTTAGACTAGGATTAAATTGCATATAGTTTAATTATGCAAATATTAAATGTCTGATGAATGTATCATTCATGCATATTTTCATAAATTCACTATGGTCTACACGAATGGCACATGCACTAGCTCTTATGGAGTTGACAAACTTGGTGGAATTTTTATTTATGGCCATAGTCAGAATACGAATGATACCCAGATTTGTAATCTTCGTATTAGCCACATTCAGCCTACACTCTTAGGCTAACTTCAAAATGCACTGCATTTCTCAAAAATACAAAAAGGATTTCCTCAATTCCTCAAAATCAAGTCTTTCAAATCCATATTCCTTCATTTCATTCAATTTGCAAGTTCAAATTCCAAATCAACAAATCAATTTTCTAAAAAAATTTTTAAGTCTTATTCAAAAATCGATTTTCTCAAAACATTGGGTTTTCAAAGAATATTTCAAGTATTTCCCAAGTTCAAAATTCGATTTTTCTAAGTTATATTTTCAATTTCAAAATTTGAATTCAAAGAAATCAAGTTTTCCAAAGTTATTTCACATTTTTCAAAATCGATTTTCACAAAACCTCTAGATTCTTCAGAAATCGATTTTCACTTTCTCAGATACAATATCTCAACCATGGTTCACGATTTTCCAAGTGTTATATTTTCCAAGAATCTCCAAATATTTTCCAATCTTTGAAGCAAACATCATGTTTTCAAATACGCATTTTCAGAAATTCACAGCACATGCCTGATTCTTTGTGCATTTAAAAATTAGAATATGGTTTAGACAAGTTGAACAGAGCAAAGCAGTAGATTGATCCTTGGTTCAATTACCCCTGGTAAAGGCGCTAGGAACGATTGAACCTCGTACCGACAGGCGAGTCCCATTCTTCGGAATTATCCTGCATTTTAAAACGGAGGCGAGTTATTTTCAGAATCTTTTTCAAAGGTCAGTTTGACTCGCAAAAAGTAAAAATTTTGCGATGATAACAATTACAAATTTCGCGGGCAAGAGAATGCAAGTTTAGGACAAACGGGTGAAAAATCAATGTGAAAACGGAAGAATCCATCAACAAGGAAAAACGTCCCATCGTGACATAAAGAGAATTTTCTGCAAAAGTAAACACCAAGTGATGGTGTGGTGTAGTGGTAGGACGCACGATCGTGTGGATCCACAACCCGAGCTCAAAAACTCGGAGCGCCCACGTAGAAGTGAAAAACCTTGCTTTTTCATGAAATCCGGAACGAAACTGAAAGGGTTAAATATAATTTAATCCACACACTTTGCAACGAAAAACAAGGTAGCACAACTGGTGGGGCTCGTTATCCCTTAGGTTGAAGACCCAGGTTCAAAACCCCCTGTGCACAAATTATTTTTTTGTTTTCACAAGAAAGTGATGATTTCTACCTTGGTGAAAAGGGTAAAAACGTGGGATTAAGTTAAGCTTAAATTTTTGGCTTTTTCATCTCACTCTACCAAGGATTGAGGAGAATCCCATGTGACATGGAAGAGGGGTACCCATAAAACAAATAGTGAGGGAAGTTACAGAAAATCATGCCAAAGAGAGGAGGGGGCATTGTTGGAAGTAGACATCACCCACCAAAAACGTGAGATTAGGGTGAAGATTTAATGCTTTGAAAATTTAGTAACTTCCCCTAAATAGAAGAGTTAAATGAGAGATTTTTGGTAAGGAGTTACACTAGACGTATCTCTCTCTCTCTCTTAACGTTTCACCTTCTTCCTCCTCTCTCATCATGAGGGTCGACCCCATTGCTAGTCGTGTGGACCATCTTTGTTGGACGTGTGGACTCCATTGTCGAAGTGTGTGCTGCTCCGACAAAGGTACGAAGTTACAGCTGTGTCGTCGCGAGACTCCAAAGAAGTAAGGGCATTATGTTCCTATGTGTATGCCTGGTGATGTGTAGTACTCATATCAAAATCTATAGTTCAATTATATGTAGGAAAATACATATATTTTGGTGTGGGCGTTAGCCATAACAGATCCAAGGTCGAAACAATCTTAGATAGGCGAATGACATGGAACCTATGAGGGGTTGCCGAAAAACGCCTTGGTCCGTGCATCGATCCTAATAAGAAGACGCGCCTTTTTAAAAAGTTACAAAAAAATGGCAAAATTAGTCGACTAGAACAGTAGTTAGTCGACTGATAATATCATCAGTCGACTGATAAACCCTTCAGTCGACTGCTGCTAAATTTCTCCAGAAAACAGACATTCTGTCCGGTCGACCGATAAAACTTTGGGTCGACTAATTTTATGATCAGTCGACTGATAAACCCTTCAGTCGACTGCTGCTAAAATTTTCAAGAAAACAGATATTCTGTCCGGTCGACTGATAAAACTTTCGGTCGACTAATTTTATAAAAAAAAAATATAACGTTTTGCTTAGAAGATTTGAAGCAAAAAGGTTGGTCGACCGGTGAGCCTATTGGTCGACTAATAAACATGAAAAATTGAGTAAAGAGTTTTCTAAAATGATTTTCATAAAGGGTTCTTTTAGAAAAGTTTTTCTAAAGACTTTTAGGTGAAATGCAATTGAAATATCTATGAAGGAAATAGTTTCGATGGTAAACTAAATATGTGATTCACATATGGACTTTAGGATTATGTCCAATACATGGAACACACATGATAAAGTTGGATAATGCCATGTTGCGGCATAACCAGTGGGGGTACGAAACGTATACTCGAGCTCATAAACAAAACTGAAAATGCTGAATGTTTAAGTACTGGACACAAAGTTGAACTAGAATTTTGAGAAATTTTGGTGGCCGCCTATTGGGCTTCTAGTGGGTAATGAGCATACACTAAGATCACCCCGAATGTGGGTTGGGAATTTGGAAAACCCTATGGTGCATTGACTCGCACTAAGAATTTAACAAAATGCAAAATATGCATTATATAACTTAAATGTGGGATACTGGGTATACCTGAAAGACGGTATATGTTACTAGTTTCCCTGGGTTCTGGGTACACTTAAAAGATTGTGTATGTTACTAGACCCAAACAAACAAGAATGAAAATTTATACACATATAAATTAAATATATTGGATTCTGGGTATACCTGAAAATGGTATATGTTACTGGTTTCCTAGGGCTCTGGGTACACCTGAAAGATGGTGTATATTACTGGACCCATGGTCTACCTTGGAGAGGGTAGGTGGTACAAGCTTCGTGGACATTCTTGTTTTTTTGTGAGAGCTAGGCGTCTTATCCGGTCCCCAGTCCACGAAGTTAGGGGACCAGGACTACCAGTATGTCATAGGTGGTAGATCCAAGTCTTTTGCAGAAGTGTCAAGGGTGCATCCTACTTCTTGTTCTAGCCACTGAGGAGTTCTCTCTCGGTCACGGACCGTCCCCTTTGGATATCTGTATGGCTAGTCATACGGGTTATTAATTAATAGACCCCCATATGGTCTCGGTCCGCTACGAGGTCTATGCCTGTGCGTACCCACAAGGTAAGAGTAAGAGTAAGATAAACATTAAATAATTTAAGTTAAATGAAATACTCATTCTTGAAGAATCGTGAACTGTTGATATGACTTTCGTAAAACTTGTAGAATCTACAACTTATGCTAATGTGAATAAATGTATCTTTAGTTCAGTTATCTTTTGCATTGTATCATGAATTAGAAAGCACAATCATTTTCTTAGAATGATTTAAATTTCCATGCTAGTTATATTTACAGTTGTTGCACATATTTGTACACAGGACACTGAGCACCACATATAAATATAATGCTTCTTACGCAGACAGGGGAGTCTGACCCTTCTGCTTTAAATATTTTTCAAGAAGCAACTAAATCAAAGTATCGTGGGCATCACGTATGGAAGTAGTCAAGAGATCTCAGTTATTCAGTGTTTTCTGTTTAAACTCTGATTAGTAGATTCACATTTTTGTCATAGGATGTAATTAATGACATTAATGTTTTAATTAATGAATGGTATGTTTAGTATTTCTCTGTTTTACCCTGTAATGCAACCGACTTGTGTTTTCCGCACTTCCGCTATTTCAAAAAAAAAAATTTACTCCAAAATTTTTACTATAAAAAGTTGGGGCGTTACAATAGATCTGGCAGTTTAATATCCTGGGAGCTTTTCTCATGATAATCTTTCTGCACTCTTTTGGGTTTCGGTTACATTCTCCTTCATTTTGGAGATGTCCTGACTTTTCTCTCTTTCTTTTTCCTCTCTTGCTCTCTTTTTGGGAAGGGTACGTCACAAACTCCTTCAACTTGGAGATGTTTCGATCCTTCTTCGACGATGTTGGCTCATGGGTTAGAGATCTTTGGCTGATGGCTGACATTAAATATCTTTTGGGGATTGTCGAGAGGTTCATTGCATCTGCCTTCATCTCGACAGTGCTTTGGACTTTCCCTGGAATGATCCGTCACAAACTCCATCATCTTGGAGATGTTTCAAATCTTCTTTGGCCCCGGGGGTCTACTAGCTTAATTTGCCTTCATCTTGACGACAATTGAGAGATCTCTTTTGCGGATATTTAATTGCAGCTTAGGTGATTTTGAGGAGACAGGGCTTGGGTGAATTCTCTCTTTTTCTAGCGCTCAGGATATTTCCACTGCCTCATTTTACAAGAATAATCTTTAGAGATGTGACATAACTGCGATCAATATCAATCATTTGTGGCTTTGCAATAACATTGAATCTTCTTTTCTGGCCATATCGAGGATTTATCATTCATCCTTTTGGTTGACCAATAGAAAGAATTTGAGTTTTGACTCTCTTTTCGCAAAAGCTTCACTCTTTTGGAAGTAATGCTGAAGGTAAATTGAGATAGAGATTTGTGCAATAAAGATTCTGAAATCAACAAATAATTGATTGACAAAGCTTTCTGAAGTCCTGGGTGAAAGAGAGTGTTTGAGGTCCGGCTCAACACATCCGTGACGAAAATTCTCCTCTCTTTTTCCCCAAAAAGAGAGACTCAGGCTTAGCCCTTACCTGAATGGGAAATGAAAAATACTCCTCTCTTCTCTGAAGAGGAGGTGTTTGCAAAACGAACTTTCGAAGAGAAATTAAGCTTTCGTCAAAGCTCCCTAATGTTAGGCTTCTCTTATGGAAAGGGGTCGATAATAGTGAGGTCGGAAAAATTGGGTCATGAAGGAACGAGTCCATCACACTCTCCCTAAAAAGAGGGTCCTTCATGACAAAAAATGGCTTAGTATGAAAATTGAGGGGGCTACAAGGAAGGCGAGTCTCCGTCGAGCCTCTCCCTATAAAAGGGTTCCTTGTGTAAAATTGAAAATTGTTTTGCAAACGGTTCATAAAGACGCGAGTCCCTTCAAACTCTCCCTGAAAAGGGGCTAAGTGAACGAATTGGATAGCATGCTAAAAGAACGAGCTTTCTCGAACTCTCCCTAAAAAGGGTCTTTTGCAAGAGAAAATGATTGAAATTGGATATTGAAATTGATTGACCAAAAGGTCGAAATTGGAAATTGGAAAATTGATTGTTTGAATGACCTGGAGGTCATGGATGACCTGACGGTCGAAATTGAGAACTGGTTGACCAAAAGGTCGAAATTGTGTGACCCGAAGGTCGAAATTGAGAATTAAGTGACCCGAAGGTCAAATTTGTGTGACCCGAAGGTCGAAATTGATAATTGAGTGACCCGAAGGTCGAAATTGTGTGACCCGAAGATCGAAATTGAGAATTGAGTGACTCGAAGGTCGAAATTGAGAGTTGAGTGACCCAAAGGTCGAAATTGTGTGACCCGAAGGTCAAAATTGTGTGACTCGAAGGCCAAAATTGAGAATTTGGTAATTGGAATTTGAAATTGGAAATTAGGTGACCCAGAGGTCAGAATTGGAGAATTGCATGATCTAAGGATTTAAATTGGAAATTGGTGGGCAAAAGGTCAAATTTGAGAAATTGACAGACCCTGAGGATCGAAATGACTTGGATCAACAAAGGAGAATAATGAGTTCAAGTCAGAGCTCGAATAACGTAAAGAGATCACGAGTCGGAACCCGGATCAACAAAAGAGAATGAAGAGCTCGAGTCAGAGCTCGAACAGAGCAAAGAGATCACGAGTCGGAACTCGGATCAACAAAGAGAATGAAGAGCTCGGGTCAGAACTCAAATAAGGTAAAGAGATCACGAGTCGGGACTCAGATCAACAAAGAGAAATGAAGAGCTCGGGTCAGAGCTCGAATAAGGTAAAGAGATCACGAGTCGGAACTTGGATCAACCAAGGAAAATAATTTGAGGGAAAACCCAAGTCGGAACTTGGTTTTTTTCAAAGAAAATAATTTGAAACAAACCAGAGTCGGAATTCGTATCTTCAAAGAAAAATAATTTAAATAAAACCCGAGTCGGAATTCGGTTTTTCAAAGTCCGACTTAAAATTTGGATTTTAAAAATAGTACCAGTTCGAGCACTAGATTGCGACATAATACCAGTTCGAGCACTGGATTTTGAAATAATAGCAGTTTGAGCACTGGATTTTTGGTTCAGTATTAATGGTTGTTTTTCAATTAACAATTAGGAATTGTGATGGGATTGTTTGTTGAAATCCCAATACTGACCAGATTGTTATTAATGCAGTTGAATGCAACTGAATGCAAATTGATGCACATGAATGCTTAAGTGTGTGAAATGAGGAATTTGTTTATCCTGTCTGCCTACAGAACAAAATTTTTAAAAATGCCTCAGTATAACTGGGAAAGAGAATTTGATCATTATTTAAAGAAAATAGAAAGATTACAAGAGGAGAATAAATGTTTCAAGTATAGAACTTTTTCAAGTGTCGAGCATTAATGGGATCTGGCAATTCTACCCCATCGGCGTTGATGATCCAATATGAGTTGCGGGGTAATGCTTCTTTGACGACATATGGACCTTCCCAATTTGGTGACCATTTACCGCCAAGATGATGTTTGAGATAAACTGTGGATCGAAGTATTAAATCATTGACTTTGAATCTTCTTTCGATGACAGACTTCGCATACTGCCTGGCTACTCTCTGGCGATAGGATTGAGCATGCTCTGCTGCTTTTAGCCTTCTCTCGTCGAGTAAGTCTAGTGTAAACACCCCAAATTTTCACTCAATTCTTGACATCGCCCTCAATCGGCACATTTCAGTTCTCCGGAAGCAATAAAGGGCAAAATGGTCATTTTCTGAGTTTAAACCTTGCAGAAAGTCCTAAATTTCACTCTTGAGCCTCAAAATTTCTATATTTAGGTTCAGAGACATCTTAAAATTGCAAAATTTTAAAATCCTCTTTCTGGACAAAAAGTTAGAATTTCCAAGTCCAAGCTCAGAGTGACATTTCATAAAACATGTATTTGCATAACATTGCATCATTTCACTGCATAGCATGCCAGTTTGAGATCCAGAACTCCTGATTTTTCAAATTGTCAATCCAGATTTGATTTTTAAACTTTTCAAAATTGATTTTTAAAACCTTGGGATTTCAAAATTGCCAATCTTTCCCATTTTACCCCCTGGACTTTGAATTACAAAAATTTTCTCAAGAAAACAATCTGGATATTTGGATATTGATTTTAAAGATTTTATCTCAAAACTTTTTGCAAAAGATTTTAAATCTCTTTACAAATTTTGTTTTTACATTTATCCATATTTTTGCCCTGAAAACCCAATTTTTCCAAATTCTTGAAAAATAAAAAATGTTTTATCTCGTATCTTCAAATAAATGGAGCAGGACCCGCCTTTGAACTAGCATCATACTAAGACTCTCAGGTAAGTTGTTTATTCTCAAGCGGGACCCACCCGAAGTTCATACCAATTTGCAAATTTTTCTTCATTTCTCAATATTTATTTTTTATTTTTTATTTTTTATTTTTTATTTTTTATTTTTTTTAGCTAGTGGGCCCACACACATGTGGCACCCCAATTGATAATAAAAGATTTTACAAAACAAAATAAAGCTTTATTTTCAAAAGGATTTTAAAAGTGGATTGAGGTGGCATTTCCATAAAAGCCTCTCATTTATTTCCTTTTTATTTATTTGTTTTAATAAAATTTTTTTTTTAAGAAGGAGGCAGCCTTAAATGGCACAGCCAAACTTCCCAAAAAAACAAAAAAAAAAACTAATAAATTTCATTTTTACCTAGAACTTAGGTAAATGAAATGAAACATTCGAAAAAAAAAAAAACAAGATGCGCCCTTTTGAAAACAGCAACATTGAAGTCCGATTTGAAAAAAAATTCAAAAAAATGATAACGGACCCTCATGAATGAGGAGGGGGCTGCGTTTTTTTTTGGGGGGGAAAGGAAGGTTTTAAAAAGGGCAGGCACTCACGAAAGAGAGGGGGATTAAAATTTTCTCTTTTGGGGATTTTGCAGGAAGGAAGCTCTGAAGCGTGAGGGAGCATCCGATCATCTTCACCTCAGCCGCAGGGGTCATCCACCTCCAAGGCCTACAGTTTATCTTTCTTCAGCTCCATTCAGAAGAAATCCAACATTTGCATCTCCTTCAGCCCACCAGCAAAAGAGCACAGCCGATTGATTTCTTCACCTTCAGCCCAGCCGAGGTCTAGAAGGAAACCTCCCCTGCTCTTAGTTTCTGTTGAACCAAAGGTAAGGATCAGAATTTATTTTCCTATAAACATTTTTTTTTTTTTTGGGCTACAATGAGAAATCCCTTTACCCATATTTGTTCTGCACTTTACAGGTTTCCATTCCATCATGCATTAGTTGCAGATGGATTTTATATTCAGTTCTGCACCGTTTTATTCTGCCTTTTTACTTTCAAAAAGCTCTGCACCTGTGCATTGTTAACATCCATCACCTTAACTGCGTATTTTTGATTCATCACACCATTCATAAATCTGTTATTATGCATCAATGCATTCCTGCATTTTCTTTTCTTTTATTATCATTATAGCATTCATTTTTTTTAGCATCACACGATGCATTGCTGTCCGATTTTTCTTTTATGCAAAAGTTTTAAGCATTGATGCACTTCCCTCTAAGTTTTAAGCATTGCTGAAACAAAAGGTATTTTGTGTTTGATATATCATTGCTGCATTTGCTTCATGTACCACTAAATGAACATCTGCCGTTGTCTTTTGGAATTGCCAATATGGCTATAATAAAATCATCAAGTTGCACATACTTGCAGAAGAAAACATACTCCAGTTTCGGGACTGTATGGTAATTGTACATGTAGAAGTTGGTACAAATGTAATGCAGGCTCTGTGTCTGGAATGATTATACCCATTCAGTGGGTCGGTGGACCTATTTGATTCCTCAATATTTACAAAGTGGTAGGCTGGTATAGCACATTGACATGTAAAGAGGGAAATCAGCTCCCCTTTACTAGACGTGAGCTTATTAGACATGTTCCACCTTATCACCTGCAAATTTACACAGGCAAGATAAAAACAAAAGACCTTGTTGAGATTAAAACCATTGCAATGTTGGAATTCAAGGTGCTGTATATCTCATAGTGGCTGTACCCAGCATTTCATTACAGTTTTTTTTTTATTTAACCCACGTTTTAGCACATATTTATCGTCATTGAAACCACAATCATCAACCCTCTATGTGTTCCCTAGTAATTCATTGTTTCATGGCCACACATCCACTTGCACAGCCATCGCTGCCAAACCTTATCAATATCAAAAATTTCCGTTTCTTTGTGCTTCTGAGATTTGTCTTCAATATGGAGATGTTCCGGGTTGTCTTGGCAATGCTGAAGATACATCAGAACTTTCTGCTCTTAAGGGTATTCTTCCCTTTGCATGTTTGCAACAATGACATGCCTATGCACCTAATGGTATGTTAATTTCTGGGGTATGTCTGTTTTTGGTTGTCTCTGAGTGCATTGTGATTCCATGTAACACAACATTTGGGTTCTTCAACAGCCATTCCACGTTATGCTGTAAGTGTGCAGTCTTGATGATCGGCTATGTTCATGAACGGATATATCCATATCCGTTCATGATCTATATGCCATCTTTTACAGGCTTCATTATTGATATATAGAGAAGCTCCATACCCAATTTTATTGAAAATTATCTTGTAATTTGGGAAATACGGTTGTGCAAAATCACCTACAGAAACTGCATATACCTGTATTTTCTGATTTTACCCATTATATGGAATTCCCATTAAATGTGTATATTTTCTCATTATATGTATATATATATCTATGTATAAGTATATCTATTGTATATCTACCTATATGTATATGTATATATATATGTATCCATATACATAGATATATACTTATATATATATATATATATCCCTTCATGTGTCCTTATTTCCATATATGAGCATTCATGTATATATTTTCTCATGTAAATACACTTCCATTGATACATATCATTTAGCATCAATTTTAGTAATTTCTGATATACATCTCTTTGTTGTATATAATATATATATATACCCATTTTTTTGGTTATCTTGTACTAACTCTCATTTTGCAGGAAAATCTAGAAGATGTTGATTCCTTGACTCCATTTCAATTTTCTTTTACTTTATGTTATGCAATGTAACAACCCAATGTAAACCTTGGAATAAGATTTACTTTTACTGCTTAGATTAGGCCGCATCTCATATAGTTTGATTTCAGTAATATCCTGATTCTATGATGCATACATCTCAATCTTTCAAAATTCACCGTGGATGAACACGAATGGCACGTGCACCAACTCTTAGAGAGTTGATGAACTCGGTGGAGTCCATATTTACGGCCCTAGTCGGAATATGGACGAGACCCAGATCCATCATCTCTCTACCAGTCTCATTGAGCCTACACTCTTAGGCTATCTTGAAAATGCACCTCATATTTCCAATGTTTTCAAAATATTGTGAATTAACTCAAATAAATTCTGAACATATTCATGCCCACAGTCAGAATATGTGAAGGATTTACTTTGGCTTAATCCACATTTTTCCAACAAATTTTTCAGAAAGTTTTTCAAAGTGCATTCATTCATTCAAATCATCTGCATCATTCGTTTTTCTCATGATTTTCTCAAAAGATTTTCACTTCATGGAATCGATTTTCTCAAGAAACTATGATGATATTCGGAGTTGGATTTCCCAAATCAAAGTTTTCCCGTGATTTTCCTTAAAAAGTTATTTTCTTAAGATCCATTTTCAAAAGGGAATTTTCATCTTTCTCAAGAATAAAAAGCTGATTTTCAGAAATTTCAAAGATAAAATTCTCAGGATTTCAATTTCCTAAGTTCTAAATTTCCTTCTCCAATGAATTTTTCCTATAAATTTCCTATCATTTTCTTAAGAAAATTCTCAAAGTCTGCATTTTCTCAACAAGTGCTTTCCTTTTCAAATGTTCATCTTTTCTCAAGAATTCCTTCAGTTTTCCTGAGATTCTCATTTCTTCATGGTTTTCTAAGTCTTTCTAAACTTTCTCAAAAATTTTCTGAGATTCTCACTTCTTCATGGTTTTCCAAGTCTTTCTAAACTTTCTCAAACTTTTCCCTAGATTATCATTTCTTTGTAGTTTTCCAAGTATTTATAACTTTCTCAAAATGGTTCGAACAGGTTTGGCGACCGTGATGGGACCTGTCCTTGTCTGACCAAAAAAGTGCTTGACTTAGTTCAATTATTGAAACTGTGTTCACAAAATGTCAGCTCTTTACTTTTGATATCATGCGAACCTAGGAGCCTAGATTTGGACCTAGCTGACATTGACTGCATGTAGACTAGGCATGGTTTGGTAGGACCAGATTGAGGAGATATTTTCATGCTCACATAGACTTAGGTCTAAATATAACTCTCCTCAATTTAGGATCTGAATGCAAACAATGTATGCTTCTTCAAAGTTTTCAAAATCTATCTCTCTAGGACTTAGAGCCCTCTATTTCTTGCATGTGATCATTTTTTCAAACCCCAATTACCTATCATTACCCGGTCTTCACGTTGCTGGGCTCTCTTCCAGAACCCTAGTTCGGGACATAGCCTCACAACTGGGCCAATTATTTGGGTTAACACCCCCCTACCACGTACCGCGGGCCACAGTCCGAAGTATATCGGTAGGCGCTCAAGGATGTTGGAAAACCTTACCTTAGAACCGGAGTTGAAATTATATGCCACGTACCTTGGATTTCGGTTCGAGTATATCGACATAACTGGATTAGACAAAGATGATCTGAACCTAGAGTTAGGATTAGGGTCCTACAGTTGTTTTTAAAATAATGCATCTAGAGTCAGCCTTTTAGGGAGTGTTGTATGTGCATAAATGTTTATGCAGGATGTGATTGTTCTTATATTACCTCTATTTTCCTATATTTTTTCTAAAATATTTTCAAATACCCATATTTTCATCTTTTCCTTTTATTTCCTAAAACCCTGGAAGATTTTCCCAAATATCCAATTTCTTTCAAAACTCCAGGTGATTTTTCCTTCTTCCATTCTACTGCATCTCGAATTTCCAGCTGCATTTTTTTATCCTGCCTGCAATTTTTCAAAATCATATGTTTTCTTTCCTTGGATTTCAATCATTTTGTTTATTTGCCAAATTCTCCATCTTATTTTCCTCGTGAATACCTTGATTTATTGCGGTGAAAATTGTTTACCCACTTGCCTTCTTCTTATTCTAAATCCGTTTGCGGATTGTTTTTTTTTCAAGAGATATCTCTTTCCTTCAAAAACGGTGTTTTTTCTCGTGGTTGACGACCTCGCCTAGGTAACAAGGCACATTTTCCGTTGTTATTTCTCTTACAAAGAATGACAACACAATTGTCGTGATTTCAGCAGCGACTCTATCCCTAGTAATGGGATATTCTTCCAATTGTCTACCATATCATCAGTAATCATTTTTTTTTTCCAAATCCAAAATTTCCTCAGAGTCTAATCAAGACTTCATCCTGCAGAGAACATTCACAACATTTGATGGTTCGAACATGGTCAGGAAAAAGAACAATGGCATCTCAGTACTCGTCGGCCTCAGAAGAAGAGATGGACTCCCCGCGATCCGAGCGGAGTCAAGAGCAGCAGCAAGGAGAGGATGGCATAGACCCACAGATGTATGCCATGTTCCAGAAAATGATGACCAAAATGATGAGTGAACAGACTGGGACCAGTGCAGAGAAGAACCCATTCAGAGAGAAGTTCCATGGGCACAAGGATAAGAAGACTTCCAAGAAGCAAGTTCAGCCAGAGGAAATTTCAGATGAATTAGAATCAGAGGAAGACACCGGTGAAGCATATGAGGTGCCTCCGGCATTTCAGAAACAGGGCCGAAAACAAAGGAGGAGTCGCGAATCAAAGAATCAAGTTGCAGAAGAGCCCCTGCAGTCACAATTCAAAGAAATGGCCAAAGTTGTTAAAGACCTGCAAGCTCGCGACAAGGGCAAGAAAGTCTTCACTAGCGAAGATTTTTATGATGGATTAGAAGGAGACAAAGAACTGGAAAACCTGCCCCGCAAGTTCATCAAGTTCGATGGTTCTGGTGATCCCAAAGCCCATCTCGCAATGTTCTTCGCCGAATGCTCCAAATTCAAGAGAGACAATAGGGCCCTATTTCTCTGTTTTTCTCGTAGCTTAGAAGGCACTGCCGCCAAGTGGTACTCCGAGCATATCAATCCAATTGAGCTGCGAGAATTCGATAAGGTGATCAACCTATTCATTGAGCGATTTCTGTTCAATACTGAAGCGCTCCCAATATTGAGCCATCTCTGCAATCTAAGGCAGAATGAAAATGAAAAGGCAAGGGACTTCATTCGCAGATGGAGAGAGACCTGCAACAAAATGAGAGATCCTATATCAGAGAGGCATGCTTTATCGCTGATCCTGAACAACTTCTCACAACCTTTGAGAAGTCTTATCTCCACCTTGCCTTCCAAGTCTTTCATAGAGCTTACTGAACGAGCCGAGTGGCTCGAAATGGGGTTGGAGAACGGTGTCTACGATGGTATCACCCTCGTCAAGAACAATCTAGATCCAAAGAAAAAGGCAAATTTCACCTCCTCCGCCAACATCAACCGCAATGATAACAAAAGTGGTAAGGGCAACCATGCGGATCGAGAGGAAAGACAAAATAGCAAGCCATCTCAGCCCAACTTTCCACAAAAGGAAAAGATAAAGCGTGAAGGTTGGAGTAATGATCGTGTGTTCACTCCTCTCAAACAAGCACTCGAAGAAGCCCTTGAATTCATGCTGGCTAAGGGATTAGTGAAACTTCCAAAGGCCACAACTCCTCCCACCATCATGGGAAGGTTCAAGAATCAGTTTTGCAAGTTCCATCGGGCAGTGGGGCATGACATTGATCATTGTTTTGTCTTCAAAAATATTGTTCAAGATTGCATTGACAAGAGTCTCCTTGCTGAAGAAGAAGAAGAAGACGAGCTGGCCATCCTAACCAAGCCCTTCCCAGACCATTCAGAAAGTTGACGATGCTAAAGTTTCCTGTTTTCTTTCTTTCGTTTTGCCAGTCACCTCATAAGGGCAAGTCTGCCCAGTTTTTGCAACCTTTTGGTCGAGTGCTTATAAATAGGCTGTCTTTTTGTTATCGGTTTTGCTTATCAATAAAATGTCAATTTTCTTCATCAAATACTTCTTTCTTTTGCCCCATTAGGGCACCTGTTTTTGTTTTGAAGAATCTTCTTTGCCCATTCTTTTCAAGACGAGGGGCAATTTATGAAAGAAATGAAATTACCTATGAGGGTTTTTCAAAAATCGTGAAATTTTTGAAAATTTTCTACAAACATCTTTGTTATGATCACCCAAAAGGTTAATATTTCGGTCCAATCTTTTTCATCGCGGTGATCTTCTTTTCTTAAATTGGTTTCAAACCATTATCTTTAAAATCAATCCTGGTGTTGATTTTCTTTTCCAAAATTAGTGTTAAACCAATTCATTTTCAAAATCAACCCTCGTGTTGATCTTAACTTCCAAAATTCAATTTTGAATCATTATCTTTAAAAATCAACCCTTGTGTTGATTTTCTTTTCCAAAATTATTGTTAAACCAATTCATTTTCAAAATCAACCCGCATGATGATCTCTCTTCAAAATCAACCCTCGTGTTGATTCCCCTTTTCAAATATCAGCTCTCACGCTGATCATTTTTCAAAATCAACCTTGCAGTTGATTTTCTTCCCAAAATGATTTCTCACTTTCAAAATAACATTCTCCTTTTACTTTAAAGATCCCATGTTCTAGCACTTTCTTCATGTCAAAGGGATAATATAATTTTGTTTCCTTTCCTCGATTTTTAAGCATCAATAAAATTCGCCAATAATTTGGCACCATTTTATTTTCGTCTCTTTCCTTTTCATAAATATGTCTCTTGTAAGGAATGATCTTGAGGACGTTCCTCAATCAAGAAGCATGTCACCTTATTCCTCGATTATCTTTCTTTGTATTCAAAATCTTCCTCCCTAGTTACACTGGGGCATGCTTTTGAAAAATCTATCTTTACCTCAAAACATCCTGTATGCAGGCAGGATAAACCAATCTCTCATTTGCATATATATGCATTCACTTGCATTAATTTTGCATTCATTTACATTTCATGTGCATTTGCATTTCATGTTACATTAATTCTGCATCCGTTATCTTCCCCTTCAGGTTAAGGGATAAACCTGAATCATTTTCCATGATTTTCCAATTTTTATTCATATCCCCGTTCAGGATAAGGGGTTTAATCCTGAAAATCAGACCACACACATCTAAATATGATGGTCTTTTTCATTGCAAGTCAAATAATCCAGTCCTCGAACTGGCCATTCTCAAAACTTTCAATCCCAGTCCTCGCACTGTCGATTTTCAAAATTCAATCTTCTGATTAAAGATTTTCCTTTGAGATTCGAGCCCCGACTCGAACTTTCCAACTTTCCTTTGAATATTTGAGTTTCGACTCAAAAATCTGAATTGACCTAGTTTTTCCTTTTAAGATTTGGGTTTCAACCCAAACTTTATCTCCTTAGAAACCAAACTTCCTAGCTTTCCTTCGAAGGCTCGAGTTTTGACTCGAATCTTCCAGTTTTCCCTGTAAAACCTGAGTCCTGATGGTATTTCAAAACTAACTTTTGAGGTAGGCTTACCTTCAAAATCCAGCATTATGCCAAGACTTACCTTCAAAATTTCAACTTCGTATTGGATTTACCTTCAAAATTGAGTACCATCATCAGGGATGTGTCAACTCGGATGTCAAGCGATCTCTTTTACTAAGGATTTCAAGAACACTTTGTCAATTTGTCAATCAATTACCTGTTGATTTCAGAATTTTATTTCACAAAATTTTACCTCAGTTTACCTTCAGTACTACTTCTAAAAGGGCAAAAGCTTTTGTGAAGAAGGATTCAAAATCCAGATTCTTTCTATTGGCCAACCAAAAGGATGAAGGATAAATCCTCGATATGGCCAGAAAAGAAGATTCAATGTTTTGCAAAGCCATAGATGATTGATATTGATCGCAATCAATGGCACATTTTAAAGACCATTCTTGTGAAAATGAGGCAGTGGAAATATCCTGAGCGCTAGAAAAAGAAAGAATTCATCCAAGCCCTGTCTCCTCAGAATCACCTAAGCTGCAATTAAATATCCGCAAAAGGGATCTCTCACCTGTCGTCAAGATGAAGGCGAATTAGGCGAGTAGACCCCTGGGGCCAAAGAAGATTCGAAACATCTCCAAGATGACGGAGTTTGTGACGGATCCTTCCAGAAAAAGTCCAAAGCACTGTCGAGATGAAGGCAGATGCGATGAACCTCTCGACAATCCCCAAAAGATATTTAATTTCAGCTATCATCCAAAGATCTCTAACCCATGAACCAATATCGTCAAAGAAGGATCGAAACATCTCCAAGTTGAAAGAGTTTGTGACGTACCCTTCCCAAAAGAGGGCAAGAGAGGAAAAAGAAAGAGAGAAAAAGTCAGAACATCTCCAAAATGAAGGAGAATGTAGCAAAAATCCAAGAGAGCCAAAAGAGTGCAGAAAGATTATCATGAGAGAAGCTCCCAGGATATCAAACTGCCAAAATTCGTCAAGAATTTCTTTAAATGTGTGCAATTCTGTTATCAATATCCTTTCGTCAATTGCTTTCATGATATCAAATTCTCTTTCCTGTTCATATCAAGGAAATTGATAACTTCTTTGAAGAAGATCAATCGCAAGCAATTTGGATTCCAAATCTTGATTCTATGAAGTCAATCCTGTTTGGAGGTAATACTTCAGGTAGAAAAGAAGGAATATTTTCACAATCATTTTCAATTACTTTGAATCAGCAAAATTTTCAACATTTTGACAATATTTTCTAGCTATCCTGACGTTAAATGAGAGCTTGATGTCCATATTGATGTATCTTGACCCCTTTGAGAGATTTTTCTTTATCACCTTTCACGTTGTTGAAAGATTAACCTTATCTCCGAAAGGATAGCCTTTATCATCTTTCGCATTGTCGAAAGAATTGCCTTATTCCTTTGGATTGCCTTTATCATCTTTCGCGTTGTCGAAAGAATTGCCTTGTTCCTTTGGATTGCCTTTATCATCTTTCGCATTGTCGAAAGAATCGCCTTATTCCTTTGGATTACCTTTATCATCTTTCCCATTGTCGAAAGAATCGCCTTGTTCCTTTGGATTGCCTTTATCATCTTTCGCATTGTCGATAGAATCGCCTTACTCCTTTGGATTGCCTTTTGTCATCTTTCGCATTGTCGAAAGAATCGCCTTACTCCTTTGGATTGCCTTTTGTCATCTTTCGTATTGTCGAAAGAATCGCCTTGTTCCTTTGGATTGCCTTTATCATCTTTCGCATTGTCGAAAGAATCGCCTTATTCCTTTGGATTGCCTTTTATCATCTTTCGCATTGTCGAAAGAATCGCCTTACTCCTTTGGATTGCCTTTTGTCATCTTTCGCATTGTCGAAAGAATCGCCTTACTCCTTTGGATTGCCTTTTGTCATCTTTCGTATTGTCGAAAGAATCGCCTTGTTCCTTTGGATTGCCTTTATCATCTTTCGCATTGTCGAAAGAATCGCCTTATTCCTTTGGATTGCTTTTTGTCATCTTTCGCATTGTCGAAAGAATCGCCTTGTTCCTTTGGATTGCCTTTATCATCTTTCGCATTGTCGAAAGAATCGCCTTATTCCTTTGGATTGCCTTTTATCATCTTTCGCATTGTCGAAAGAATTGTCTTATTCCTTTGGATTGCCTTTATCATCTTTCGCGTTGTCGAAAGAATCGCCTTGTTCCTTCGGATTGCTTTTGTCATCTTTCGCATTGTCGAAAGAATTGCCTTGTTCCTTTGGATTGCCTTTTGTCATCTTTCGCATTGTCGAAAGAATCACCTTGTTCCTTTGGATCGCCTTATTATCTTTCGCGTTGTCGAAAGACTCGCCTTGTTCCTTCGGATTACCCTTTGTTATCTTTCGCGTTGTCGAAAGAATTGCCTTATTCCTTTGGATTACCTTTGTCATCTTTTGCGTTGTCGAAAGAATCGCCTTGTTCCTTTGAATTATCTTATTCATCTTTTACATTGTCAAAAGAGTTGCCTTACTCTTCTCTGAAAGAGTTTACCTTGTCTGTCTTTCGCGTTGCTGAAAGAGTTGCCTTATTCTTCGTTGGAAAAATTGCCTTATTCATCTTTTGCGTTGTCAAAAGAGTTGCCTTACTCTTCTCTAAAAGAGTTTGCCTTGTCTGTCTTTCGCGTTGTCGAAAGAGTTACCTTATTCTCGTCAAAAGATTGCCATATCCATCTTTCACATTGTCGAAATAGTCATCTTACTCCTTACCTTCTTCATATTTCACGATGATGAAAATTCACCGGATCGTCTTGATCATTTTCCAAAATTGCCTCTTACAATGCCATTTCCATCGCCTCGGTCATCTTCAAGAAAAGTTGTCTTATTCACCTTCCAAAATTCTATTTTCCACCCGATCAGGATAAGGGTATAAACCTGAGCCTCATTCAAGGAGGTATTCCATTTTCTGCCCGATCAGGTTAAGGGTACAAACCTGAATCTCATTTTAATGAGATAATTTCATTCCCCCAATCAGGTCAAGGGTTAAAACCTGAGCTTCGTTTATTACGAGGTATTTCTGTCCCATCCAGGTCAAGGGTATAAACCTGAATTTCACTCTCACAGAGTGAGTCTTTACTCTTCATTTCTCCATTTCATATCTACCATCTTCCTCGGGCTAACTTCTTCATACCCAGTCAGATCCTTCTAACTGGGGCATTTTTTTTATATAGCCCAAATTTGGTGTGTTTTCTTTGCCACTAAGCTCGACCATAAGCCGACTTAGTAGCAAAGAGGGGCATCTGTAAACACCCCAAATTTTCACTCAATTCTTGACATCGCCCTCAATCGGCACATTTCAGTTCTCCGGAAGCAATAAAGGGCAAAATGGTCATTTTCTGAGTTTAAACCTTGCAGAAAGTCCTAAATTTCACTCTTGAGCCTCAAAATTTCTATATTTAGGTTCAGAGACATCTTAAAATTGCAAAATTTTAAAATCCTCTTTCTGGACAAAAAGTTAGAATTTCCAAGTCCAAGCTCAGAGTGACATTTCATAAAACATGTATTTGCATAACATTGCATCATTTCACTGCAAAGCATGCCAGTTTGAGATCCAGAACTCCTGATTTTTCAAATTGTCAATCCAGATTTGATTTTTAAACTTTTCAAAATTGATTTTTAAAACCCTGGGATTTCAAAATTGCCAATCTTTCCCATTTTACCCCCTGGACTTTGAATTACAAAAATTTTCTCATGAAAACAATCTGGATATTTGGATATTGATTTTAAAGATTTTATCTCAAAACTTTTTGCAAAAGATTTTAAATCTCTTTACAAATTTTGTTTTTATATTTATCCATATTTTTGCCCTGAAAACCCAATTTTTCCAAATTCTTGAAAAACAAATAATGTTTTATCTCGTATCTTCAAATAAATGGAGCGGGACCCGCCTTTGAACTAGCATCATACTAAGAGTCTTAGGTAAGTTGTTTATTCTAAAGCGGGACCCACCCGAAGTTCATACCAATTTGCAAATTTTTCTTCATTTTTCAATATTTATTTTTTATTTTTTATTTTTTATTTTTTTTAGCTAGTGGGCCCACACACATGTGGCACCCCAATTGATAATAAAAGATTTTACAAAACAAAATAAAGCTTTATTTTCAAAAGGATTTTAAAAGTGGATTGAGGTGGCATTTCCATAAAAGCCTCTCATTTATTTCCTTTTTATTTATTTGTTTTAATAAAAAAATTTTTTTAAGAAGGAGGCAGCCTTAAATGGCACAGCCAAACTTCCCAAAAAAACAAAAAAAAAAACTAATAAATTTCATTTTTACCTAGAACTTAGGTAAATGAAATGAAACATTCGAAAAAAAAAAACAAGATGCGCCCTTTTGAAAACGGCAGCATTGAAGTCCGATTTGAAAAAAATTTCAAAAAAATGATAACGGACCCTCATGAATGAGGAGGGGGCTGCGTTTTTTTTTGGGGGGGGAAAGGAAGGTTTTAAAAAGGGCAGGCACTCACGAAAGAGAGGGGGATTAAAATTTTCTCTTTTGGGGATTTTGCAGGAAGGAAGCTCTGAAGCGTGAGGGAGCATCCGATCATCTTCACCTCAGCCGCAGGAGTCATCCACCTCCAAGGCCTACAGTTTATCTTTCTTCAGCTCCATTCAGAAGAAATCCAACATTTGCATCTCCTTCAGCCCACCAGCAAAAGAGCACAGCCGATTGATTTCTTCACCTTCAGCCCAGCCGAGGTCTAGAAGGAAACCTCCCCTGCTCTTAGTTTCTGTTGAACCAAAGGTAAGGATCAGAATTTATTTTCCTATAAACATTTTTTTTTTTGGGCTACAATGAGAAATCCCTTTACCCATATTTGTTCTGCACTTTACAGGTTTCCATTCCATCATGCATTAGTTGCAGATGGATTTTATATTCAGTTCTGCACCATTTTATTCTGCCTTTTTACTTTCAAAAAGCTCTGCACCTGTGCATTGTTAACATCCATCACCTTAACTGCGTATTTTTGAGCACTGGATTTTTGGTTCAGTATTAATGGTTGTTTTTCAATTAACAATTAGGAATTGTGATGGGATTGTTTGTTGAAATCCCAATACTGACCAGATTGTTATTAATGCAGTTGAATGCAACTGAATGCAAATTGATGCACATGAATGCTTAAGTGTGTGAAATGAGGAATTTGTTTATCCTGTCTGCCTACAGAACAAAATTTTTAAAAATGCCTCAGTATAACTGGGAAAAAGAATTTGATCATTATTTAAAGAAAATAGAAAGATTACAAGAGGAGAATAAATGTTTCAAGTATAGAACTTTTTCAAGTGTCGAGCATTAATGGGATCTGGCAATTCTACCCCATCGGCGTTGATGATCCAATATGAGTTGCGGGGTAATGCTTCTTTGACGACATATGGACCTTCCCAATTTGGTGACCATTTACCGCCAAGATGATGTTTGAGATAAACTGTGGATCGAAGTATTAAATCATTGACTTTGAATCTTCTTTCGATGACAGACTTCGCATACTGCCTGGCTACTCTCTGGCGATAGGATTGAGCATGCTCTGCTGCTTTTAGCCTTCTCTCGTCGAGTAAGTCTAGTGTAAACACCCCAAATTTTCACTCAATTCTTGACATCGCCCTCAATCGGCACATTTCAGTTCTCCGGAAGCAATAAAGGGCAAAATGGTCATTTTCTGAGTTTAAACCTTGCAGAAAGTCCTAAATTTCACTCTTGAGCCTCAAAATTTCTATATTTAGGTTCAGAGACATCTTAAAATTGCAAAATTTTAAAATCCTCTTTCTGGACAAAAAGTTAGAATTTCCAAGTCCAAGCTCAGAGTGACATTTCATAAAACATGTATTTGCATAACATTGCATCATTTCACTGCATAGCATGCCAGTTTGAGATCCAGAACTCCTGATTTTTCAAATTGTCAATCCAGATTTGATTTTTAAACTTTTCAAAATTGATTTTTAAAACCTTGGGATTTCAAAATTGCCAATCTTTCCCATTTTACCCCCTGGACTTTGAATTACAAAAATTTTCTCAAGAAAACAATCTGGATATTTGGATATTGATTTTAAAGATTTTATCTCAAAACTTTTTGCAAAAGATTTTAAATCTCTTTACAAATTTTGTTTTTACATTTATCCATATTTTTGCCCTGAAAACCCAATTTTTCCAAATTCTTGAAAAATAAAAAATGTTTTATCTCGTATCTTCAAATAAATGGAGCAGGACCCGCCTTTGAACTAGCATCATACTAAGACTCTCAGGTAAGTTGTTTATTCTCAAGCGGGACCCACCCGAAGTTCATACCAATTTGCAAATTTTTCTTCATTTCTCAATATTTATTTTTTATTTTTTATTTTTTATTTTTTATTTTTTATTTTTTTTAGCTAGTGGGCCCACACACATGTGGCACCCCAATTGATAATAAAAGATTTTACAAAACAAAATAAAGCTTTATTTTCAAAAGGATTTTAAAAGTGGATTGAGGTGGCATTTCCATAAAAGCCTCTCATTTATTTCCTTTTTATTTATTTGTTTTAATAAAAATTTTTTTTTAAGAAGGAGGCAGCCTTAAATGGCACAGCCAAACTTCCCAAAAAAACAAAAAAAAAAACTAATAAATTTCATTTTTACCTAGAACTTAGGTAAATGAAATGAAACATTCGAAAAAAAAAAAAACAAGATGCGCCCTTTTGAAAACAGCAACATTGAAGTCCGATTTGAAAAAAAATTCAAAAAAATGATAACGGACCCTCATGAATGAGGAGGGGGCTGCGTTTTTTTTTGGGGGGGAAAGGAAGGTTTTAAAAAGGGCAGGCACTCACGAAAGAGAGGGGGATTAAAATTTTCTCTTTTGGGGATTTTGCAGGAAGGAAGCTCTGAAGCGTGAGGGAGCATCCGATCATCTTCACCTCAGCCGCAGGGGTCATCCACCTCCAAGGCCTACAGTTTATCTTTCTTCAGCTCCATTCAGAAGAAATCCAACATTTGCATCTCCTTCAGCCCACCAGCAAAAGAGCACAGCCGATTGATTTCTTCACCTTCAGCCCAGCCGAGGTCTAGAAGGAAACCTCCCCTGCTCTTAGTTTCTGTTGAACCAAAGGTAAGGATCAGAATTTATTTTCCTATAAACATTTTTTTTTTTTTTGGGCTACAATGAGAAATCCCTTTACCCATATTTGTTCTGCACTTTACAGGTTTCCATTCCATCATGCATTAGTTGCAGATGGATTTTATATTCAGTTCTGCACCGTTTTATTCTGCCTTTTTACTTTCAAAAAGCTCTGCACCTGTGCATTGTTAACATCCATCACCTTAACTGCGTATTTTTGATTCATCACACCATTCATAAATCTGTTATTATGCATCAATGCATTCCTGCATTTTCTTTTCTTTTATTATCATTATAGCATTCATTTTTTTTAGCATCACACGATGCATTGCTGTCCGATTTTTCTTTTATGCAAAAGTTTTAAGCATTGATGCACTTCCCTCTAAGTTTTAAGCATTGCTGAAACAAAAGGTATTTTGTGTTTGATATATCATTGCTGCATTTGCTTCATGTACCACTAAATGAACATCTGCCGTTGTCTTTTGGAATTGCCAATATGGCTATAATAAAATCATCAAGTTGCACATACTTGCAGAAGAAAACATACTCCAGTTTCGGGACTGTATGGTAATTGTACATGTAGAAGTTGGTACAAATGTAATGCAGGCTCTGTGTCTGGAATGATTATACCCATTCAGTGGGTCGGTGGACCTATTTGATTCCTCAATATTTACAAAGTGGTAGGCTGGTATAGCACATTGACATGTAAAGAGGGAAATCAGCTCCCCTTTACTAGACGTGAGCTTATTAGACATGTTCCACCTTATCACCTGCAAATTTACACAGGCAAGATAAAAACAAAAGACCTTGTTGAGATTAAAACCATTGCAATGTTGGAATTCAAGGTGCTGTATATCTCATAGTGGCTGTACCCAGCATTTCATTACAGTTTTTTTTTTATTTAACCCACGTTTTAGCACATATTTATCGTCATTGAAACCACAATCATCAACCCTCTATGTGTTCCCTAGTAATTCATTGTTTCATGGCCACACATCCACTTGCACAGCCATCGCTGCCAAACCTTATCAATATCAAAAATTTCCGTTTCTTTGTGCTTCTGAGATTTGTCTTCAATATGGAGATGTTCCGGGTTGTCTTGGCAATGCTGAAGATACATCAGAACTTTCTGCTCTTAAGGGTATTCTTCCCTTTGCATGTTTGCAACAATGACATGCCTATGCACCTAATGGTATGTTAATTTCTGGGGTATGTCTGTTTTTGGTTGTCTCTGAGTGCATTGTGATTCCATGTAACACAACATTTGGGTTCTTCAACAGCCATTCCACGTTATGCTGTAAGTGTGCAGTCTTGATGATCGGCTATGTTCATGAACGGATATATCCATATCCGTTCATGATCTATATGCCATCTTTTACAGGCTTCATTATTGATATATAGAGAAGCTCCATACCCAATTTTATTGAAAATTATCTTGTAATTTGGGAAATACGGTTGTGCAAAATCACCTACAGAAACTGCATATACCTGTATTTTCTGATTTTACCCATTATATGGAATTCCCATTAAATGTGTATATTTTCTCATTATATGTATATATATATCTATGTATAAGTATATCTATTGTATATCTACCTATATGTATATGTATATATGTATATATATATGTATCCATATACATAGATATATACTTATATATATATATATATATATCCCTTCATGTGTCCTTATTTCCATATATGAGCATTCATGTATATATTTTCTCATGTAAATACACTTCCATTGATACATATCATTTAGCATCAATTTTAGTAATTTCTGATATACATCTCTTTGTTGTATATAATATATATATATACCCATTTTTTTGGTTATCTTGTACTAACTCTCATTTTGCAGGAAAATCTAGAAGATGTTGATTCCTTGACTCCATTTCAATTTTCTTTTACTTTATGTTATGCAATGTAACAACCCAATGTAAACCTTGGAATAAGATTTACTTTTACTGCTTAGATTAGGCCGCATCTCATATAGTTTGATTTCAGTAATATCCTGATTCTATGATGCATACATCTCAATCTTTCAAAATTCACCGTGGATGAACACGAATGGCACGTGCACCAACTCTTAGAGAGTTGATGAACTCGGTGGAGTCCATATTTACGGCCCTAGTCGGAATATGGACGAGACCCAGATCCATCATCTCTCTACCAGTCTCATTGAGCCTACACTCTTAGGCTATCTTGAAAATGCACCTCATATTTCCAATGTTTTCAAAATATTGTGAATTAACTCAAATAAATTCTGAACATATTTATGCCCACAGTCAGAATATGTGAAGGATTTACTTTGGCTTAATCCACATTTTCCAACAAATTTTTCAGAAAGTTTTTCAAAGTGCATTCATTCATTCAAATCATCTGCATCATTCGTTTTTCTCATGATTTTCTCAAAAGATTTTCACTTCATGGAATCGATTTTCTCAAGAAACTATGATGATATTTGGAGTTGGATTTCCCAAATCAAAGTTTTCCCGTGATTTTCCTTAAAAAGTTATTTTCTTAAGATCCATTTTCAAAAGGGAATTTTCATCTTTCTCAAGAATAAAAAGCTGATTTTCAAAAATTTCAAAGATAAAATTCTCAGGATTTCAATTTCCTAAGTTCTAAATTTCCTTCTCCAATGAATTTTTCCTATAAATTTCCTATCCTTTTCTTAAGAAAATTCTCAAAGTCTGCATTTTCTCAACAAGTGCTTTCCTTTTCAAATGTTCATCTTTTCTCAAGAATTCCTTCAGTTTTCCTGAGATTCTCATTTCTTCATGGTTTTCTAAGTCTTTCTAAACTTTCTCAAAAATTTTCTGAGATTCTCACTTCTTCATGGTTTTCCAAGTCTTTCTAAACTTTCTCAAACTTTTCCCTAGATTATCATTTCTTTGTAGTTTTCCAAGTCTTTATAACTTTCTTAAAATTTTCCCGAGAGTATCATTTCTTCATAGTTTTACAAAGACTTTATAAACTTTCTCAAGATTTTCTCAAGATTCTCCCTTCTTCAAGATTTTCCAAATCTTTATAAAATTTCTCGAGATTTTCAAACCTTCTTCGTCTCAGTTTTTCTGAGAAATTGATTTCCATCTTTTCCTGAGAAATGCTTTTCAATTCCAAATGTTTCCTAAGCATACATCATATTTTCTAATTTACATTCTTACCAAAATTCTCATAGCACATGCCTGAATTCTCTGTGTATTTAGGATAGAACACAATTTCAATGATTTTACTAAGTCAAGCATAATTTTGGTCCTTGGTTCGATTACCCCTGTTAAAGGCGGCAGGAACGGTCGAACCTCGTACCGACAGGTCGAGCCCCATCCCATGGATTTTCCCACAATTTTCAAAACGGAGGCGAGTATTTCAAAACAATTTCCAAAATCCGATCAAGTTTGAATCGCGAAACCATTTTCCTCTCACATCCGCAAGGAAGGGAAGACGGGAAAAATTTTGGACGATAACATCTAGTTGTATCAGTCGCTGCTGTTGGTATTGATCAAGGGGTAATTGTAGCAGTGAAGCAAATTTCAAAGCGGGCTTCTGAACATGCAGAGGTAACACTACTTCTATTTCGTAGACCAATTCTGATGGAGTAGCATTTGTTGGAGTGCGAATAGTGGTCCGGTAGGCCCATAGTGCATCGTGGATCTTCTCGTGCCAGTCACGACCTGTTTCTATAGTTCGCTCCAAGATACGAATTAAGATCTTGTTGGTGGCCTCTGCCTGACCATTCCTTTGAGGATAATATGGAGTGGAAAAATGATGATAGATCTTGAACTTTGAGCAGAATGTCTTCATTCTTTCATTTTTGAAGTGACTGCCATTATCTGACACGATGTCATGTGGGATGCCGAAACGGCAAATGATGCTCTTGTGAATAAAAGAGACGATGTGTCAGCCTTCTACTGTGCGAAGAGTGATAGCTTCTACCCACTTGGTGAAATATTCTATCGCGGCAAGAAAGTATTTGTGGCCATTTGAAGCAGTGGGAGTGATGGGACCTACGACATCGAAGGCCCACATAGAAAATGTCCATGGAGAGACAACAGACTGTAAATAAGTTTTCGGAGCATGAATAGAAGGTGCGTGTATCTGACATTGAACACACTTCTTCACAAAATGGTAACAGTCTTGTTGCATAGTCTTCCAATAGTAACCTGCTCTGATGATCTGCTTGACAAGGGTTTGGTAGCCGACGTGACCACCACAAATGCCTTCTTGTGCTTCTCGCACAACTTCTTTGGCTTCGTCTTCATCTAAACATCTGGAATATTCTGAACTGAATCCACGACGATAGAGGACATTGGCCAGAATGAATTATCGAGTAAACATACGCTGGATTGCTCGCTGCTCTTTCTTCGAGAGTTTTGGGGGAAATTCCCCGGTTTCTATAAAATTCTTGATGTTGTAATACCAAGGCTTCTTCTTTTGCTCAACCTGGTTTACTTGTTCTGTTGAAAGGAAGACAGGTTGGTCAAGTCTGTCAATTTCAAAAGAGCGACAAGATTCTCCATTCTTGAATGCCATAATGGAGCCTAAACTGGCTAGGCTATCAGCTACTTGATTAAAATCTCTCTTGATATGGAAGAGCTGAAATTCTTCGAACTTGCTGACAAGAGCTGAAATGATTTTCTGATAAGGAAATAGCTTTTGATCCTTCACTTGCCATTCGGCTCAGACTTGATTGACAATGAGTAATGAGTCTCCGTAGGCATGCACTCTCTTAACATTGAAGTCTAGTAGGATCTTTAGGCCTTGAATTAGGGCTTCATATTCAGCCATATTATGGGTATATTGGAAATCTAATTTGAGAGAGAATGGAATCATCTCTTTCTCTGGAGTGATTAATAAGATCCCGATGCCTATTCCGACTATATTTTTGGAACCGTCTAAAAATAAATTCCAGATTGGAGATTGCTGGATATTGCATATTTGCTCATCTGGGAAGTCATCTTCGGCTTTCACTTCTTCTGCCAGAGGAAAATCTGCCAATTGATCAACAATTGCTTGACCTTTGATTGATTGCTGCGAGACATATTCTAAGTCATACTGCATCAGTAAGACTTGCCATTTGGCAACTCGTCCGCTGAGAAAAGGTTGCTCTAAAATGTATTTGAGAGGATTGAGTTTAGACAAGATTTTGACTTCAGATGCCAGCAGGTAGTGTCTTAGCTTCTGACACATCCATACTAGAGCTAGGCAGGTCTTCTCTATTTGAGAGTATTTCTTTTCATAGTCTATGAAATTCTTACTCACATAATAAATGGCGTGCTCTATCAGGCTGCCTTCTTTGTACTGCGCCAGGAATCCGCCGCATGCGACTTGATTGACTGAGATGTATAATAAAAGGGGTTTCCCCAATTCTGGCGGCTTCAGGATGGGAGGATTGAGAAGATACTTCTTGATGCGATCAAACGATTGCTAACACTCTGGTCCCCATTCGAACTTCACTCCTTTTCTGAGTAAGTGGTTAAAGGGCTCACATCTCATTGCCAGGTTGGAAATAAATCGCCGAATTGATTGCATGCGTCCCTAAAGGCTACGCAGTTCTTTGAGATTTTTCGGGGGTGGCATATCAATGATAGCCTTTGCCTTAGCTGGGTCAACTTCAATTCCCTTTTTGCTGACCAGAAAACCTAACAATTTGCCTGATTCCACTCCAAAGACACACTTTTGAGGGTTAAGCCTTAGCTTATAAAGAATGAGTCGCTTGAAAACTTGATTAAGGGCTTCAAGGTGATCTTCTTCCTCTTTGGATTTCACGAGGATATCGTCAACATACGCATCCATGATTTTGCGCATTTGATCGTGAAAGATAACGACCATTGCTCGTTGATATGTTGCTCTAGCATTCTTGAGCCCAAAAAGCATAACTATATAGCAGAAAGTGCCCCAAGGCATAGTGAAGGAAGTTTTTGACTGATCGCGGGCAGCCAACTTAATCTGATTATGACCGGAATATCCATCCATAAAGGAGAACGTGGCATGTTCTGCCGTGCTGTCAATCAGAAGATCAATGCTTGGAAGTGGATAATCATCCTTCAGAGTTGCCTTGTTGAGGTCTCTGAAGTCTATGCAAATCCTCACTTTGCCATTTTTTTTTGAAACAACGACAATATTGAGTAACCAATCTGGGTAGTCAATAGTTCGAATGAATCCTGCTTTGAGCAGATCTTCGAGTCGTTCCTTGACTTGTTGTTCTATTCTGGGATCCATTTTTCTCAGCTTCTGCTTAATTGGCTTGGCATCTGGCTTCAAAACGAGTCGGTGTTCGACCAATTTTGGGTCTAAGCCTGGCATATCTTCATATGTCCATGCAAACACTTCTTCATGTTGCTTGAGAAAATTTGTAAGCCTTTCTTTCTCTTCCGGACTTAGACTGGTACCAATCTTGAGAACCTTGGGATTGTCCTCTGAACTGATATTGACATCTTCAGTTGGATCTTGTACTAGAGCAGATGGTTCATCCTGTTTCTGAACTGAGGTGAACTGTGGTAATTCCTGAAGTGACTGATCAAATTTTGTGTAATCATCTGACTGCTTTACAACCTTGCCATCTTCTATCCTTGCTTTGACTCGGTGAATCATTGTCGACTTCTGGAAAGCCTTTTGATTGAGAACGAGTTTCTTGATTGCTCGAGAAGTCATTCTGAAATTTTGGAGGGGAAATTTGATTCAGATAAAATGGCCCATCATAAGACAAACAATCATTTGAAAAGAATCATGCATAAAATGACATTGAATTATAAAATGAGGAGATAAAGAAGGAAGATAGATGGCATCCAGATAGACAAAGAAACTTGACATTTTATTGATTTGATTTGATAAAAAACACTGAGACATTTATTTTGAAAATAATAGAAAGGAAATGCAACAACGATTCTCAATGTGCCCCTTTAACGAAAACAGTCTTCTTTGGTGAACTTCCGCCGAAAAACCCCAGTCCTGCTCTATGGGGATGATGCTTCTGGATCATTGGCTCGATGCAGCCATCTTCATTTTTGCCCAGTCCCTTGAAGGGTTGATAACCATGTTTCAGAAGTAAATCAAATCCCTTTCTTGCTTTCATGAACTGTGGGAACAATGGATGATCTTTGATAGTGTTGTAATTGACACGACCTCCAACCTTGAAGAATTGAGGACTTCTCCATCGGGTCATGGCTACGGTGTGCAGAGATAATTCTGAGGATGTCTGGAGTATTTCCTGACTTTCTCCGAGATTGACCTCTTCACTTTCCCTGATGCTGGGAATATCCGCAATGAATGATGGTCGAGGGATCATGGGCTGCGGGAGCCTTTCTTCTGGGTCTTCTCCCAATACTGTTGTAATCATTCCACCTTTTGACCATTTCGCACATTGATGCAGGGTGGAAGGCACTGCATTCGCATTATGGATCCATGTCCTTCCGAGCAGCAGATTGTAGGTAGGTGGTACATTGACCACATGAAAGAGCACTGAATGTACCGAATAGTTGATGAACACCTCCAGAAATATCTTACCTTTAGTCGTTTGACCATGATTGTCAAACCCATAGATAGTGATAGGATCTGGAATGTACTCTTCTTCCTTAATGCCTAGCGCCTTTGCGATCATCTCGGGACATATATTGAGGCTGCTGCCTCCATCAACGAGCACATGGGGTACTGTCATTTCTCTTACTCGAACGACAATGTATAAGGCATTATTGTGAAAGGAATGAGGCTTTGGAAGGTCCTCATCTGAAAAAGTGATCGGCGCATTGGTCATGGCTGAATTCACTATTTGTGCCATGTCTTCAGGTGTGGTACTGGGCTTAACTTTAATCTTCCTAAGCAGATCATCCAGTACTTGTTGATGCTTGCAGGAACTCTTGGACAAGTCAAGATTGGAAACATTGGACAGAGCGGTTAGAGGCTTCTGATTTGAATTTTCTGGTCTGGGTTTGATGATTTGATTGAGGAAGTCAGGAATTCTCTTTGACTTGGGGGTTGACTTTACAGGTGCTTCAGAAACTTTCATCTTGCCAAATGCTGAGATTAGGTCCATCTTCTTAGAAGCTGGAGCTGCTTGTCGTAGCATTGACACCTGATGCTGAACTTGTAGATCTTGTATGGAACACAGTTTGATGTGTTTATGAGGTAGGAAGGGTTGTTCCGATACTACTGCTGTGGTGTGTGAAGAAAAAGGCTGCTTTAAAATATCCATTTTCTCTTCTTCTTCTCCTTCTACCAATAAATTCTTGTCAATAAGATCCTGCACAATGTTCTTGAGAACGAAACAATTCTCAGTGCTGTGTCCCACTGTTCTCTGGAACTTGCAGAATTGATCTTTTCATTTTCCCATGGGCATAGGGGGATCAGCCAATCTAGGCAACTTGACCATCTCTTTCGACAACATGTACTCAAGCACATCTTCGAGTGATTGGTCGAGAGGAGTAAATTTTCGGTCGTAACTCCATCCTTCATGTTTAACTTTTTCACGCAGTTTGGGCCCTTGATTCTGCTGAGGAGGCTTGCTATATTGAGGGGCAGGCTTTCCTTTCTGATCACCTTTATTGTTTGAATTGCCTGCGCCATAGCAATAATCTTTCTTCTGCCCTTTATACTGATTCTGACTGCTGTTGTTGTTGTTGGCAGAATAGGTGAAATGTGCTTTCTTCTTCTGCTCACCTTGGGGGTTATTCATGGAAAAAGTGAAGCCTTCATAGACTCCATTCTCTACGCTTAGCTCGAGCCATTCTGCTCGCTCAGTTAATTCAATGAAGGTCCTGCATGGTGCGGTGGAGATCAATCCTCTCAGAGGTTGCGAAAAGTTGTTGAGGATTAGGGACAGGGCGTGCCTTTCTGAAATAGGATCTCTCATTTTGTTGCAAGCTGACCTCCATTTATGAATGAAATCTCGTGCTTTCTCATTCTCGTTCTGCCTCAAATTGCAGAGATGGCTTAGTGTCGGGAGTGCCTCTGTGTTGAACAAGAAGCGTTCAATAAATAAATTCACCACTTTATCAAACTCCTTGAGCTCGATGGGATTGATATGCTCAGCATACCATTTAGCTACAACTTCTTCCAAGCTGCGGGGGAAACATAGAAATAATGCTCCATTATCTCTCTTGAATCTTGAGCACTCTGCGAAGAATGTGGCAAGATGAGCTTTCGGGTCGCCAGAACCGTCGAACTTGATGAATTTTCGAGGAAGGCTTTCAAGATCATCATCCCCTTCGAGGCCGTCATAGAAGTCCTCACTGGTGAAGACTTTCTTGCCCTTGTCGCGGGCTTGGAGATCTTTAACCACTCTGGCCATTTCCCTGAATTGTGACTGCAGGGGCTCTTCTATGACCTGACTCTTTGGTTTGCGGTTTCTTTTTTGTTCTCGGCCACGTTTCTGAAATGCCGGAGGTACCTCATATTCTTCCTCAGTGTCTTCCGCTAATTCTGATTCCTCTGAAATTTCTTCTGGCTGAACCTGCTTCTTGGAAGTCTTCTTATTCTTGTGTCCATGGAACTTCTCTCTGAATGGATTCTTCTCTGCACTGGTCCCAGCCTGTTCACTCATCATTTTGTTCATCATCTTTTGAAACATGGCATACATTTGCGGATCTATGCCATCATCTTCTTGTTGCTGATCTTGATTCACGGGAGGATCCATTTCTCCTTCTGAGGCTGAGGAGTGTTGTGGTGATGTGGTTCTTCTTCCTGATCTTGTTCGAATCATTAAATGTTGCGGATGCTCTCTGCAGGGCAAAGGCCTGATTAGATTCTGAAGGAATTGGCTTTTGGAAGAAATATTTGCTGGAAATATGGTAGATAATTTTAAAAAGTTATCCCATTACTAGGAACTGAGTCATCGCAGGAATCACGACAATTGTGTTGTCATTCTTTGAAAGAGAAATAAACAACGAAAATGTGCCTTATTACCTAGGCGAGGTCATCAAACCATAATAGAAAGATAGAAAATTTTATTGAAATGAGGAAAATATGATTTCATTGATCTTGAGAAAGAGGTGGAGGACAAACAATTTGCCACCATTCACGATAGTCGGCAGACACTCTAGGACCAGGAAAGATTTTAAGAGAGACAAAGGAATCCCAGCCGTAGCGGGCAGAATGATATGCCCCGGACCATTGTGCGGAAGTGAGATCAAACTCTGCCATAGCTCCTGATAGCAATCGGGCTTCGACGTACTGCTGCCTCTTGGAGAACTGCCGAACACATTGCTCTGGTTGGTAGTAAGTGCAGAAGAAAGGTCCCAACAATTTGAACCTCTTGCCATATACGTACGTGTATCTGAGAGGAGACAATTGCCGATCAAAATAGTCCCAGACTATGTCATCTTCTTGAATGCTGTCAATCATGGATCGGTACTGTGCCACTGGAAGGAGTTCTTGACCATTGTATCTGAAAGAGCTTGCTCGGGCTGGAACATGTTGGAAGAACCAGGATTGAAGTGCGTAGATGCAACCTTCAACTAAAATGGATTCTCCAAATGAGAAGCGAGTCAGACCCCGATACAAAAAAGCGAGCGCTGCCATGGCTATGGAGAGACGATTGGTTTATCGACTTCCCCATCTTCTCATAAGCTGTATTATTCTGATATCCATGTAGTTTTGTCTCTCTGGGAAGAGGGATAATCCTACAGTGCATAAAACCATTGCATTCTGAATCCTTTCTCTAGCTGTCCTTGATAGTGAGCTGACTTCAACGAAGGTCCCGTACTGGCGGTACAACTCGAGCAGGTCGACATATTCATTTCCATCCAACTGGATCAGGGGCCAGGATCGGCGACCTATCATACGGGCTAAGGAGTCTCGGGGGTCCAAGCCCTTGACATTGATCAGGAATTGATGCTCTAATGGATCTCCTGGTTGACCGGCTGGTTCTGGTAACCCCATAATTTCTGAAAATTCATCCATTAAAATGGTCATCTCTCCCCATGGGAACCAAAAGGTACATGTCCGTGGATTCCATCGCTCTGCCATTGCGTGGATCAGGTTGCCATTGATGGTATGCTTTCCGACTGCTGACGCCAATTCTAATCCGCACTCGCTTAAATGGTCCGGGAACATTCGAGAAAAGCTTTTGAGCCAAGAATAGTACCACCGGGGAATGAAAGTTCCGGTGCTAAGGGCTCGATGTTCAGAACGACCTTGTCTCACCTCGTAGGAGATGTGACCTTCGGGAAAGATAGGATCGACTTGACTGGATGCCATCGGACTGAAACAGAGAAAGACTTGAAATGAGACTTAGGAAAATATAGGAAAATTTGAAAATTTTGCAGGCAGGATATAAAATGCAGCTGGAAATTTGAGATCCAGTGGAACGGGAGAATGAAAAATCTCCTGGAGTTTTGAAAGAAATTAGATACTTGAGAAAATTATCCAGGGTTTGAGAAAATAAAGGAAAAGGATGAGAATATGGGTATTTGAAAATAGTTTGGAAAAATGTAAGAAAAATAGAGGTAACATACAAACAATCATATTCTGCACAAACATTCATGCACATACAGCACTCCCTAAAAGGCTGACTCTCAATGCATCATTTTGAAAACAGCTGTAGGACCCTAATCCTAACTCTAGGTTCAGATCATCTTTGTCCAATCCAGTTATGCTGATATACCCAAACCGAAATCCGAGGTACGTGGCATATAATTTCAACTCTGGTTCTAAGGTAAGGTTTTCCAACATCCTTGAGCGCCTACCGATATACTTCGGACTGTGGCCCGTGGTACGTGGTAGGGGGCATTAACCCAAATAAGTGGCCCAGTTGTGAGGCTCTGTCCCGAACTAAGGTTCTGGAAGAGAGTCCAGCAACGTGAAGACCGAGTAATGATAGGTAATGGAGGTTTTGAAAAAAATGATCACATGCAAGAAATAGAGGGCTCTAAATCCTAGAGAGATAGATTTTGAAAACTTTGAAGAAGCATACATTGTTTGCATTCAGATCCTAAATTGAGGAGAGTTGTGTTTAGACCTAAGTCTATGTGAGCATGAAAATATCTCCTCAATTTGGTCCTACCAAACCATGCATAAGCTATATGCAGTCAATGTCAGCTAGGTCAGAATCTAGGCTCCTAGGTTCGCATGATATCAAAAGTAAAGAGCTGACATTTTGTGAACACAATTTCGATAATTGAACTAAATCAAGCACAATTTTGATCAGACAAGGACAGGTCCCATCTCGGTCGCCAAACCTGATATCGTCGCAAAATTTTTCCCGTCTTCCCTTCCTCGCGGAAGAGAGAGGAAAATGCTTTCGCGATTCAAACTTGACCGGATTTTGGAAATTGTTTTGAAATACTCGCCTCCATTTTGAAAATAGTGGGAAAATTCATGGGATGGGGCTCGACCTGTCGGTACGAGGTTCAACCATTCCGACCACCTTTAACAGGGGTAATCGAACCAAGGACCAAAATTGTGCTTGACTTAGTAAAATTATCAAAATCGTGTTCTATCCTAAATGCACAGAGAATTCAGGCATGTGCTATGAGATTTTGTAAAATGTAAGTTGGAAAAATATGATGTATGCTTAGAAAACATTTGGAGTTGAAAAGCATTTCTCAGAAAAAGATGGAAATCAATCTCTCAGGAAACTCAGATGAAAGAATTGGGAAATCACCAGAAAGTTTATGAAGTTTTGGGAAAATAATGAATGGATGAAAATCCTGGGAAAATGGAGAAGGTTCTTGAAAAAGATGAATATTGAAAAAAGAAAATATTTATCAGGAAAACTCTGATTTTAAGAATTTTCTTAGGAAAATGATGAAAATTTTATAGGAAAGATCTTTGGAGATGGAAAGTCAAAACTTAGAAAATTGAAATCCTGAGAATCTTGTCTTTGAAATATCTGGAAATCAACTTTGATTCTTGAGAAAGATGAGAAATTCCTTTTGAAAAGCATCTTAAGAAAATAATATTTTCAGGGAGAATCACGGGAAAACTTTGACTTGGGAAATCCAACCTTGAAAATCTTCATGGTTTCTTGAGGAATCGATTTCCAAAGAATAAAATTTTCTTGAGAAAAGCAGATGATGCCATGATGCAGATGATTTGAATGAATGAATGCACTTTGAAAAGATTTTTTTTTTGAGAAATTTGTTGGAAAAATATGTATTAAGCCAAAGTCAATCCTTCACATATTCTGACTGTGGTCATGAATATGTTCAGAGTTTAATTGAGTTAATTCACAATATTTTGAAAAATTGGAAATATGATGTGCATTTTTAAGATAGCCTAAGAGTGTAGGCTCGATGTGACTAGTAGAAAGATGATGGATCTGGGTCTCGTCCATATTTCGACTAGGGCCGTAAATATGGACTCCATCGAGTTCATCAACTCTCTAAGAGTTGGTGCACGTGTCATTCATGTTCATCCATAGTGAATTTTGAAAATTGAGATATATGAATCATAGAATCAAGATATTGCAGGAATCAAACTACATGAGATGCATCCTAATCTAAGCAGTAAAAATAAATATTATTCCAAGTTTGATTATTACATCTCTGACATAAATAAAAAAAAAAAAAAGTACATAGTGTAAAAGAATCAGCCTCCTCCAGATTTTCCTGCAAAATGAGAATTAGTACAAGGAAGGGATATACAAGATACCCAAGGAAATGGGCATATATATAATATGTACAACTAAGATATACATGGTTATATCTAAATGCTTGAATTTATACTAAATGACATGTGATAATGAAGATGTATTTATAAAAAGAAAAAGGAAAAGAAAAAAAAATGTCTACATAAATATTTGTATGTGAAAATAGGTGCACATGAAGATATCTATATATATATATATAAGTATATATATATATACATATATATATATATATATATACATATATATATATATATATACATATATATATATATATACATATATATATATATGTATATACATGTATATATATATATATGCATATAGATATACATAGATATATATATATAGATGTATATACGTATAATGAGAAAATATATATAGTAATTAGAATTTCATATATAATGGGTAAAATCAGAAAATACAGGGTATATACAGATCCTGTAGGTGATTTTACAAAGCCGTAATTCTCAAATTATAACATATTGCTCAGTACAATTGGGTATGGAGCTTCACTATATATCAATAACAAAGCATGCAAAAGATGGTATAGAGATCATGAATGGATATGGATATATCCGTTCATGAATATAGCCGATTATCAAGACTGGGTACTTGCAGCAGAAAAGGGGACAGCTCAACGCATGCTACAAATTATTTACAAGGGGTTGATGGATTTTCAATAAATAATTATCTATACCGATCAACCTATGCATAGATCTGAGATATTCTCGAGTATGCATATATTGGCCAGACTTAGCCTTCAAAAGGAATGCTTCACTAAGGAAAATTTCCATAGCTCCTTGAAACAGAGTGATACTTGCTGCAACTATGTTCAAAATGGTTTTAAGAAAATGGCTAGATTATACAGAGATATTTATTTAACACCCAAATGAATTGTATGAAGGGGTTCCAATAAGCATATAAAGGCCTAAACAGATTTGAAAAAGAGGTACCAAGTGGCAATGTGAACTAATAGGAGCGAAGACTCATGAATGCTGGACACGCAGGGGCAGTTTAGAGATAAGGGTGTTATCATGTAATGCTGAAGATAAAGGGGTAAGGACAATGTATACAGTGAAAAAGATGATGGGCCAGGTTACAATGCTAAGGTGGCAAAAATAACGCAAACACAAGATAAGGTATGCTATATTAAAACAAGTTAATTGCAGAAAAGTTTAAGTATTAACAGAGGTATAAAACTGCAAATGGACTGTTATGATGTCTTGGTGAGATATTAGAAACGAGAAGGGGTTACTGTAACTGATAAAGATGCTGTCTAAATGAAGAACATTAAGCAAAGTGCAGGGAAAATTCATCACGCAGTAAATGGAATGTGGCATTAACAATGAAAAGGAACAAAGGGGATAGAACATGCTGCTAAAAAGAGTTTAGATTAGGCGTTAGATGCAGAAGGCAAATGAGCTTATGATGGATATCCAAATGAGGTAAATGAAGATGCAATGCTGAGTGACAATATGACTCTATATAGTGCACAAATGACGTATGGATAACACTACATTAAATTAAAGAAAGCATAGGAAAGTACCAGCACAACTATTTAGGATCGGATTAGAGCAATAGGTAAGACAAATGAACATAGATATTATAAGAAACCAAATTGAGGTTAACACTGGATTTACAGAAGCATTAGGCAATATTACCATTAGACAGGCAGTATTGCTGGGATGAAACTAGCAATAACAATGAGGTTTCCTGTACATTGTCTTTAGTGAAATGGTCATTGCCATGACCCCAGAAAATGTAAGACGTGATGAAGTAGTTCATCTATAATTAACGCATAATGGGATGCAAAAACACACAGAATGTAAAATATCAAAAGCAACAAGGAAAATCTACCCAGCAAAGGGGGTAAAGTTCTTTGGCAAAACACAAATTGGCAATGTTATCTGCAGGCCAATATTACATATGACACATTAATTGACAGAAAAATGAGAATTTAAGAAAAGGAAAGAAGAAGGATATGAAGGAATTTCACCTGAGTTCGATGGAGACTGAAGAGGATGTTTCTTTCTGGGGTGGATCGGTTGAGCTTTTAACTAGAGGAATCGATTCCTCTTTGGATTTGCAGCTTGGAGTCCTTTCAGAGATCACCTTTTAAAAGCCTCAAGGTTTGATGGAGCCGTTAGACCTTCTTCTGTTGTAGACAACAAGAAAGATGGTGGGTCATCTGCTGATGAACTGAAGAAGAGGATGAGATGGCTGGATCTCTTGCTGGGGGTCTGAAGAAGAGGTGAAAACGCTGGGATGGACAGCAGTAGGCTGGGCTGAAGAAGATGTGAACACGCTGGCTTCCCTGCGGCTGGGCTAAAGAAGATGCAGAGGCTGTTGAGATGCTCTGCGGTTGGGCTGAAAGAAATGGGGAAATGCTTCTTCACGCTTCTGAGAAGAAGGTCCCTGGGAATCTGAGTATGATGCTAGTTCAAAGGCGGGTCCCGCTCCATTTATTTGAAAATAAAAAAAGAAGAAATAACTTCTTCTTTTTTTTGGAATTTTTATAATACGAGATAAAACTTTGTTTGTTTCCAAGAATTTGGAAAAATTGGTTTTTCAGGGCAAAAATATGGATAAAGAAAATACAGAAATTTTGTAAAGAGATTTAAAATCTTTTTGCAAAAAGTTTTGAGATAAAATCTTTAAAATCAATATCCAAATATCCAAAATATTTTCCTGAGAAAAACTTTTGTAATTCAAAAGTCCTACGGGTAAAATGGGAAAGATTGGCAATTTTAAAAACTCAGGGTTTTGAAATCAATTTTGAAAATAGTTAAAACTCGAATCTGAATTGAGAATTTTTGAAATCAAGAGTTTCTGGACCTCAAAATGACATGTTGTGCAGTGAAATGATATGAAATGTTTCTGCAATGCTATGCAAAGACGTGTTCTATGAAATGTCATTCTGAATCTAGAATTGGAAATTCTAACTTCTTGTCGGGAATAGGATTTTGAAAATTTACAGTTTGAAGATGTCTCTGAACCTAAATATAGAAATTTCGAGGCTTAAGAATGAAATTTTAGACTTTCTGCAAGGTCTAAACTCAGAAAATGACCATTTTGCCCTTCATTGCTTCCGGAGAACTGAAATGTGATAATTGGTAGAGATGTCAGGAAGGTGAGTGAAAATTTGGAGTGTTTACAGTAGGTATGACCAAGACCAGGTAATCCGGCTAGAGTGGTAGAATCTCTTTGAGGATACACTGTCCAAGACCGGGTAACCGCGGAGATGGTGAACTATGAGGAAGTGTACTGTCCAAGACCAGGTATACCATCTAGGGCGGTAAATCCTTGTGAGGTTATACGCTACTTAGATCAGGCAATCCGGCAGAGAACTTGTGTGATTTTGATGAAAAGTTATGGTGAGCAGTATTGATCTTCTGATATTGATAGATATGGCCAGTTATGAATCTATAGGTTTGACTTTCTAGCGATAGCGGCCTTGTTTGGTGTCGTTTAAGATCGTTCGTAGAACATGCTCTTTTGTCGTGATGTTGCTGCACGATTGAGCTGTGATGTGGTTTTTGTCTGAATTATGTATGCTCATGATTTTTGTATGATTGCTGTGATTATCGTTTTCGCGAGCATGGTTGTCAGACCTAACGATTGATTTCGTGTCTTTTGTCATGATGGATGACTCGGAAGACTAGATGCAACGATATTTTGGGTGTTGTGAACAACCTTGCAGAGGTTGTGCAACAGCAAGCGGTTGTGATACAACAGTTGAATGTGAATCTTCAGTTCATAGCCCAAGGTGGGCAAAATAGTAGTATGGATACCTATAAGTGATCCATAGATTTGAATCTTCTTGCTTTTGAGGATAAGACAGACCCTGAGACTGCCGAATCGTGGATGCGCGAGAGAGAGCAGAAGCGTCAGAAGGTATCTCAGAACCGCCAGCGTAAGCGATCCCAGCGATCGAATGTCCCGCAGAAGTGTCGACGATGCGACGAAGATCATGCTTTTGGAGCTTGTCCTCGTTTCGATGGCAAGTGTTTCAAGTGTGGACAACCAAATCATATTGCCAAGTTTTGTCCTAACAAGTCTACGAGAGACTTAGTTGTGGCCGATTAGGCGTTGTTAGACGAGATCTGACCATTTTGTTGTTGCTTGTTGTTTTATGATTTCACGGACGAAATCCTTTTTAAAGAGGGTAGAATGTAAGTGTGAACACCCCAAATTTTTCAAAATGTTGTAAATATTCTCTCTTTGCCCCTGATCCTATTTTATTTTTTTTAGAAAACTAAGTCAATTTCAATATAAATTTCAGTTATTTTTCGGATTTCCTGGAATAAGCTCCATCTTTATCCATCTAATTCGATGTTGAGTCCAGATCCCGTTAAAATCAAAATCTGAGCCTCGCTATCCAAGTTTTATCAAAATCTACAAAAATTCAAGAATAAATTTTTGAAAAAGCTCAGACAGTTCATTCGGCATTTGTTTGGGTCCAGTGTCTTATATTCCTCAAATCGGAAACCAAAACTCAAGTACTTTCTTAAAACCTTGGATCCAAACACGTTGTCGGAGGAAATTTCAAAAGTTTCTCTTAGAAAGCTCCTCTTCTTGTAAATATTTCTAAAAAAAATACAAAAATACTTTTGTTTTGCCTAGATCTTTAGAGTTTTATTCAAAAATAAACAAAATTTTTTTTTTAGAAAATACCAAGAAAACAAACAAAAATTTTGAAAAGGGAAGTGCAAAAGCTTTTTAGTTTTGGAAATTTTGTTTTGAAAAATTGGAGAATCCTCCTTTCAAAAAATCACAAAAATTGCAACTGTCTCACTTCCCCCTTTTCTACCTCGTTTTTTTTCCTTATATTCTCGCCCTCTGTCTCGGTTCACTCTCCTCCGATCGCAGACCCTCTCCTTCTCGAAGCATCCCGAGGTTGCCTCCCTTCCTCCACCCTCCGATCCTCCATGGCCTCCATCTCCCGTTCATCCCCAATAACCTCTCTTTCTCTCCATCGCCCACCGATGGATCTCCTTCCGTCGATTCCTAACTGTCTACCCTTCTGGAACCATTGTCCCCCTCTTTAAGAAGGGCACGATGAGGAAACCCAGGGAGCATCGACCTTCATTCTACCATCGCACCTTTCCTTCTTTCTCCTCTCTGATCGATACAACTTCTGCCCTCCCATTCCCCTTTCTCCTTCTCTCAGTTTTCCCTTGTTATCTTCATTATTGACCGATTGAAGAAGACATCGCAGCAAAGTCAAGCAAGCCGTATTATCTCTCTTGCTCCATTTGGAGGAACAGATTAACTCCTTCTCCAGAGCTCCTGTAACTACAATCGCTCCTCTTACTTAATCGGAGGAAAAGAATCCTGCCCGGGGGGCAATACAAGGAAGGAACCCTTCTCACGCAGTCCCTCGTATTCACGGTAAGGGCTATTTTTTTTTTATTATTATTCCTCCACTTTCTTTTCTTTTTTTTTCATCACAGCACTCGCATAGTGTTGATCTTGCCTGTAGCGAGCATCGATCTATGCATATTGTGCAAAACCAACAGGAACGGTCGTATTCCAACATCTCGATGTCCAGCTTGCATCACCATTTCCCATTTATTTTAGTTTTAGTTTTAATTTGTTTGAATCTTGGGGTTTGTTTCCTCTCCAGTCTCTATTCCCATTTTCCATTTAGCTTGGCTCATGCTTTCATTATCATATTTTGACTTCTGTTTTATTTTCCTGCTTTGATTCATACTTTTGCTGAAATTCTGTTTAATTCTTGTTTTAATTCATGCTCTGCTTCCTATTTTGGAGTTGCCTCGTTCCCTGTTAGCATCCTGGTTTTGATTGCTATTCTATGATGATATTTACTTTCTTTTCTGTTTTGTGTCTCTCATTTTGATCTATCCTGAACACTGGTTTTTGTTCTGATTTGCATGAATGTTGATCCCTATTCTGATTGTTTTGAAGCATATTGACTCAGATTTTTGGTCTGAATAATTGTTTGAATGTATATCAATCGAGTTACAGCAATCAAGTGGTCACAGCTCTTAATCAGCTTTTAACTGATATCCGGCGAGCGTTGTTGCTGAACTCTGGCAAATGTTGGTTCTAACGTCAGGGATGTGATCTCTAATGTCACTTAACTGAGCCATATTGAGCGTTATTGAGTTTGACAAGGATCATTAACATCATACTTTATAAATCTTCGTTGAGTTTACTATGTTTTGAAGAGTTTCTATTTCAGTTTACTAATCGGTAGCTGCTATGGATTGCTATAGGTTTTATCTAAGCTTTGTCATATTAGCCATTATCTTGATTAGCAATCAATGCAGATCTGCGAGAGCTGTAATTTTCAACAGCTTTTGCCCATCTGCTTGCCTTGCATTCCCAATTGTATATAACCTCGTCAATATTTCCTGCATCTCAGCCATTTCCTTAGTTTTACCCTTACGTTAGCATCATAATATCATGGCATTACATTTTTCTGTGTTTACTGATGTTTTATGTTCTATCATGTATGTCATTTTGTCATCATATCTAGGTTAGATTCCTTGTGTTATGTCATTGAAGTCTCTGAGAGTTTGTTTTATCATGGTATTGATACATGGTTTTCCCATATCATCATACCGTCATCCTGACCCAAAATTAATGTTGAAGTTGGTTCACGAAATCAGTCCATTCTGAGTTGGGTATGCTCCCCTCAGATTTGCGTTTTCATTAATTGCTCTAATGGATTGATGCCAGTTACACTAGTCGGCTGTAGAGTAGTATCAGTAATGAATCCCCAAGATGGTGGTGGTTCTTGTGCCCCATCATAAGTTATGTGGTGTCGTGACTGATCTATGCTAAGTCTTAGATTTGGAAGCTAAAATTTCATGACAGATGTTACTTCCAGAAGACGAAGGTTGTTGAAACAGAGTGTAATGATGTATTATACTTTGTTTAGATGCAATGTAACCATTCATAATGTAAGTTCAGTTAATTCAATACAGATGATTAGTTCAATACAGTTTTGTTTACATTTGTGGTGAACTGGGTATTTCGTGGGATGATAAGAGTCGATCCCTGAAAGAGACTTTAAAACAGAATCTCTTCTATTTGACGTCTGTAGTGTTTCCAACCATGAGCCCCGTTGATGTTACTAAGGTGGACAAGTGGAAAAGGCTCCCCATGGAGATATTTGATGAAGCGCAAAGAGATCTCCAACATAGTGGTTTGGTCAGATAAACGAGGGGATGTTGAACATGATATACCTGGGCAAAATGACAAATATCTAATGTTTTTTTTTACAGAAATTGGAAAACGGCACTGTCAAACTAAATTAAATATTCAGGGCAGTGCAAGATTCGGATCTGAATCAAGGGAAAGTGATTTTCTCTGCATCCACAATGCAAGATCCACCAAAGGCTCTGTTGCTACTGCACTGTATGTTCCAGCCCTTCTTTGCAAATATATACCTGCTATGCACATGCTTATCATCAGGTTACGTTGCACCCATTCAATTTTGCCATCTTGTACACGCCCCTGTATTTCCCTGTTGTGTAATCCTCTTTTCCCCTTTTGCATCCCCCCCCCCTTTTACATCACATTTTGTTGTAATTAGAATAGCATATCACAAAACCTTCACTATTCTCACACACTCACTATACCCTGGGCCTTGTCACACCTCATTACATAGCCCTCGGCGCAGCAATAGCCGACTGTCACCCATACATTGTAATCGCCATTCGGTAGCATCTTCATTTGCACTGTGCTTCCACCACCTTTTCTTTTACATCTGCTGTAAAAAAATATCACTATTCATTCCTGCAGAACCTGTCGTAACATGCATAGCCACTTCATTTTTTCCCTTAGCATACACCATACAGCCCATTCAGTGTTTAGGCTCATTCCACAAGATGCATTCTTTAGCATTTACTCCTCCACATGCAAATAATAACCTCATCATAGGCTGCTTTAGTAGTTAAAGTCACCATCATGTCCTCCCATTCCTTTACTCAGCACCTACCATTTTCATCATGTAGCAATCCATGACAGGCCCCATACACACATTGTGTTGCAGCCGTTGTATATACTATCTCACCAACCTCACAGCCACAACACAGTATCTTCTGTAATTTTTCCTGCAAAACATATCTTGTCAGGCAAAACTACTGCATAAGTACATTCCTTAAAAGTATGTCGTGTCTAAGCATCTACCTTCCTGGTGCAATCACAGCTTAGCCTTAAACCACTCCAGCACCTACCCTGTCACGCCTTCTCTGCAGAAAATCATTAAGGCCTCATCACATCATAAGCATTTGTTCATTTTCTATGCCCTACTAATTGTTGTCCATTACATTTTTCTTGCATTTTATACACACGTTATTGTGACTATCATAGTATTTTCTATCATTCCATTATCATGCCAATGCATTCTCCATAATATTTTTGGTTAATATCCAGCATGGATATCATTCATATATCCTCCTAGGCACATTCATTGCATCATGTCCATGAGCTTCCTGCACCTCCCTTTTTCAACAAAGATATCCCTGCTTATTCAAACTCATATAATAGAGATTATACCTAGGCAAGGTATGTGCACCCCTTCATTTAGTACATGCATTTTTAGAATATTCTTCCTCACTAGCCTAAGCATATCATGTATAAAAGGCACATCTGAATTTTCCTTTCCTGAACATATCACTTGTAATATGCATATATATGTATATATACATCTATGTACATGTATGTGTATATATATATATATATAAGCATTTTACTTAGTACATATACTTCTTATTTAACATGGCCATTTTAGCACAAACATAGTATCTCACATCCTCCTCTATATCTTGTAAATTTTGCATTTGGCTAACTAAGTGTTTTGCAAGGGAATATGTGAAAGGGGTCATTATTTGGAGTTGTAAATTCAATTTCATGTATTGTAATAGTTAGATCCTAATGAGAATTTACATTTTCAGTCTTAGATAGAATAAATGAGCATTGTAAATTACTTGTTTTTATATCATTTTCTTCTTTTACTTTCAAAAATTCACAAATGTGACCACGAATGGCACGTGCACCATTTTTTAAGAGGTAATTAATCCTAAGTTGATGATTTACATTAATGGCCATAGTCAGGATGTAAACAAAACTTAGGATTTTTATCTCTTATGAAATAACACTGGATCCACACTGGATCATTTTTCAAAATTCATCATGTTTTCTTTAAATATTTTTCTCTATTATCAGAGTTTAGTCTAAAATTAATTCAATACGTATACCAATGGCCATAGTCAGGGTATGCTGAGAGTTAATTTCTTTCTAAACTCTATAAAGGCACCAAAATATGTTTGATTCTTCATTTGAATTTAGATATGATCATTATATAATACATTCAATGACCATAGTCAGGAATGTATTATATCATTAATCTTATTTACATTCATTTAAAGAATGAAATATGATTTTTAAATCCAATTTCAAAATTATTCAAATTCATTCATCATTTAGGATCGAATTGCATCATATTTTCAAAACCCCTTTTCAAAATTCCAAGTAATTCTTCTTCTTCATTTCTCAGATCAAATCTCATTTATAGATAATTCAATTTTATCTCATTTCAAGATTCATGATTCAAATTCAAAGTCCAAATTGACTTTGAAATATTCAAAATCATCTCGTATTCTAAATTTCCAAATTCAAAACTTCAAATTCAAAATCCAAATTGACTTTGAAATTCATTTGTATATTCAAAATTCAATTTCTAAATTTCAAATCAAAAGTCAAATTCAAACTTTGGAATTCTAAATTCATCTTCAGGATTCAAATTTGAATTCCAATCAGCATCTCAAATCAAAGTTTTGAGATGGACTCTGAATCTCAGAGTTCAAGTCTTTTCTAAATTTTAAATTCAATTTGGGTTTTTCAAAAAAAAAAACCAAATCCATCTTCAAAAGTCCCATTTAGACTTTCAAAGTCCAAAATTAGAACCCAATCTCATCTTGGATTCCAGATCTTGGATCCAATTCCACCTTTAAGATCCAGAATCCACCTCCACTTTTTGGATCTCAGACCTTCAGATCCAAAATCCATTTTTAGGATCCAGAATCCAATCCCATCTTGAATCTCAGACTTCAGATCCAAATCCATTCTAGGATCCAGAATCCAATTTCACCTTGGATCTCAGACTTCAGATCCAAATCCATCCAGAACCCAGTTCCACTTTGGATCTCAGATTTCAGATCCAAAATCCATCTTAGGGCCCAGAGTCCAACTCTATTTTTGGATCTCAGATTTAAGATCCTAAATCCATTTTAAGATCCAAAATCCATTTTAAGATCCAAAATCCATTTTAGGATTCAAAATCCAATTCCATCTTGGATTCCAGATCTTGGATCCAATTCTATTTAGGATCCAGAATCCAATTCCATTCCCAATTCTAGATTTCAAATTCAAATTCCATTTTTCAGATCTCATCTGAACTTCCTAAATCCATTTCTATTTTTATACCATTTGGATTCAAATTCCACCCTGATTTCAAATTTTAAATTCAATTTCATTTCAAAATTTTATCTCTTCTCCTAAATCTAAGTTCAAAGTCCATTTCCTGACTTTGAAATTTCCTTCCTTTTCCCTTTTATTTCATCTTCAAATCATTCTTTTCAAATCCCAAGATTTGTTTTCCCAACTCCGATCATTTCAAAGACTTAGAACTTCAAAATATCCTTTTTGAACTATCTCAAGTTCTAAGTTAGATTCTACCATTTCTTTATTTTATTATCAAATTCATCTCAGAAAAATTTGAAAAATTTTCAAAACATTTTCTCAAAAGAGCATACATCCTTGCATTGCACAAGCATGATTCTTTGTGCATTTAGACTTAGGATAAATTCTTAGATGATATTTTAGCAAAGCAAAAGGCATAAATTCGATCATTCGTTTGATTACCCCTGGTAAAGGCGCCAGGAACGGTCGAACCTTGTACCGACGAGCGAATCCCGTCTCCCAATTTTCCCGCAAATATTTCAAAAACGGAGGCGAGTAATCTTTTAAATCTTTTCAAAATTAAGGTCAAGTGAGACCTTCGTAAAAGAGTTCTTCTCTCACTCTTTCTTTTCTCTTCCCTTCTCTCTTCTTTTCTGTCTTTTATTTTCTCCCTTCAAAAAAGAGAAAATAGAGGTTAGAAAGGAAAAAGAGAAGGAAAAGAGAGAAACACCAAGAGAGAAAAATTTTTGCGATGATCACAGTTTTGGCGACCGAGATGGGATGGGTCTTCATCCGGTCGAATTTAATGCCTTTTTCTTTTGCTTTGATATTATCTAAGTCTTTATTCTTTCAATATCAGCTACATTTCCATGAAAACCTTAGGAGCCTAGACTCTGTCCTAAGCTGACATCATTGCATATAGGATTTAAGTATGGTTTGGTAGGACCATATTGAGGAGATTATTCCATGCTCACATTAGACTTAGGTCTGAAATACAACTCTCCTCAATTGTAGGGATTGAATGTAAAACAATATATGCAAGTGTATGCTTCTCTTCATTTTAAATCTATCTCTTTTAGGACTTGTATTAGAGCTTTCTGGTTTTATCTGCATGTTGAGCATGTTTTTGAAAACATCCCTACCTATATTGTCCCGGTCTTCACGTTGCTGGGCTGTCTCACTGAACCATAGTTCGGGAGAGAGCCTCACAATTGGGCCACTTATTTGGGTTCGCGCCCCCCCACCACGTACCTAAGGGCTATAGTCCGAGGTATATTGGTAGGCGCTCAAGGATGTTGGGAAACCTTACCTTAGAACTGGAGAATTATTTTTATGCCACGTACTTCGAGCCTCGGCTTGAGTATATCGGCATACCTTGATTGGAATCAGATGATCTGAACCATAAAGTTAGGATTAAGGTCCTACAAGCCATTTCAAATATTGCATTTAGAGTCAGCCTTTTAGGGAATGCTGTGTGTGCATCCTTGTTTGTGCAGCTTTGATTGTGCGATATTTTCTTATATTCTCCTATATATATTAAAACTTTTCAAAACCCTGGGTATATTACTTAAAATTTCCCTCTATTTTCAAAAACCCAAGGCATATATTCTTTTTTTACCTACATTCTTTCTCTTTTATGTCAAATTTTTCTTTAAAAACTCTAGAAATCCCTTTTTCTAAAATTCCCTTGATCTTTTTACAAAATTCCAGGATTCATATCTATCTTCTTCTCTCATCAAATGTTTATCCGTAAGTCCTGCATTCTATTTAATTCTCTTCTTCTTTACCTCAGTATCATTCCGATGGCATCTGATTCCATTGATGATGTCTTTTCCAGAGATCATGTCTTCTATTAAATGAGGGATGGAACCCCGGATCATCGGGTTATTCAGTCCCATTCCTTCTTCCCATGGTGATATTATTCCTGGTTCGCCACCTTCTCGCGTATGTTCCCAGACCACTTGGATGACTGTGGATTGGAGATGGCATCGACAGTGGGCAAGCGAACCATCAACGACAGTTTGATTCAGGCTATGGTAGAGCGACAGAATCCGCGTACCTGCACATTTTGGTTTCCGTGGGGAGAGATGACTCTGCTAATGGATGAGTTCAGCGATATCATGGGATTGCCAGAGCCAGCTGGTCAGCCAGACGATCCGGTGGAGCAACAATTCCTTATCAATGTCAAGGGAATAGATGTTCGAGAAGCATTAGCCAGATCTTGGCCTCTCACTGAGATCAACGGGAGTCAATTCATCGACCTGTTCAGACTCTATCGCAAGTATGGAGCCTACGAGGAAGTTGACACCTTGTCCCGAGCAGCGAGAGAAAGAATCCAGCATGCTATGGTCCTATGCATAGTGGGATTAGCATTGTTTCAGAACGGTCAGAATTTCATCGATGTCAGAGTCGCCCAACTCTTTCGAAGATGGGGAAGCAAGCAGACCCGTCAACTTTCAATGTCCATGGCAGCCCTAGCCTTTCTCTACAGAGGCTTAGCTCGTTTTGCCCTTGGGGAGACCATTTTGGTGGAAGGGTGCACGTATGCCTTGCAGTCTTGGTTCTTGCGACATGTTCCATCGAAGGCCAGTTCTTTCAGGTTCAACAGCAAGAAGCCAAAGTCTGTTGTTCAGTATCGACTTTGATCGAGGGTCTGCATCAGGAAGAGATCCTTTGGGATTACTTCAACAGGCAAGAATCAGTTCCTCGCTACACTTATGCTCGTAGCAAGCGTTACAGATTGCTTGGCCCTTTCTTCTGTGACAACTATCAGCCAAAGAGGTGTCTCACATAGTTCTCGCAGCGGCAGGTTCGTGTCAACACTCGCTTCCCGACGGGCCATATGCCAGAGTTCGATCTGCAGTCGAATCAGTGGTTTGGGGCATACCATGTAACCAAATACACTTGGGACTCCTTCATTCCATTGTCTGTGTTTCCGGGTCCTAATGTATTTTCGGAATATCGAGAATGGTGGCAAACTGTCTGCCCACCTTCTCTTTGTATTTAAATTTTGTCATCAATAAAAATGCAACTTTGTGTTCTGTTAAAAAGCTCTTTATGGCCAAAATTTTATTCTTTTATTTTTATATGGTCACGATCCCCGTGACGACCTCATCCCTAGTGATGAGACGTTGTCTTATATTCTTCTTCAAATTATCTCTTATCATGATGGACGACCTCGCCTAGGTAACAAGGCATATTTTTTTTCGTCACCGCAAAATGGTGACACAATTATCACAAAATTTGTGATGACCCGATCCCTGGTGATGGGATAACTTGTTTAATTGTCTGTCAATTCCTCCTTTCCTGTCTTTTCCTTAAAAGGTCGTGTTTTCAAAAACTCCTCCGAGCTCTAACCATTCCTTTATTTCTACAGAAATCATTGGCATTGACAAAATGGTTCTGACCAGAGCTGGAAAGGAGACTGCCCCTCAGCACAGCGGCAGCGAAGTCGAAGCAACAAATTCTCCTAAGTCAGTCAGAGGGCAGAATCAGAACAAAACCGATGATATAGATCCTGCCATGTATAACCTGTTTCAGAGAATGATGGCCAGAATGATGTCAGAGCAAGCCGAGGCCAGTCAGAAGAAGGTCGCTCCGAAAAGCAAACCAAAGAAGAAAACTATGAAAAAGCCGGTCAGGATCGTCAGAAAGAAGGTCCAGCCTGACACCACTTCTGAGGAATCGGAATCAGCCGAAGAAGAATCAGAAGAAGAAGAACAGTTTGTCTACCCTCAGAATCCACCGCAATAGTTTGTGAAGATCGCTGCAGAACCCGAATCAATAAACAAACCTATTCCAGCTAATGATCTGATGCACGAGCAGATGAAAGAAATGAATCGGGCCATCAAGGATATTCAGGACAAAAGCAAAGGCAAACAGACTTACTCTAGTGAGGATTTTTACAATGGCCTAGATGGGGATGACAATCTGGAAAATCTCCCTTGCAAGTTCCTCAAGTTTGACGAAATAGGCAACCCTAAGGCTCATTTGGCCACTTTCTATGCTGAGTGCGGCCGTTTCAGGAAAGACAACCGGGCGTTATTCATTTTCTTTCCTCGCAGCCTAGAGGGTGTAGCGGCCAGGTGGTATGCAGACCACATCAAACCTATCAAACTATGAGAGTTTGATAAGGTCGTAAACTTGTTCATTGAGCGCTTCATGTTCAATGTTGAAGCCTCACCAACTCTTAACCATCTGTACAATCTAAAGCAGAACGAGAATGAGAAGGCTAGCGAATTCATCCACAGGTGGAGGAGCACCTGTAACAGAATGAAGGTTCCCATCCCAGAAGAGTACGCCCTACAGATTATTTTGAACAACTTTGCTCAGCCTCTGAGGAACCTCATTTCTACCTCTCCTGCCAAATCATTCATCAAGTTGATTGAGAGAGCCGAGTGGCTCGAGACTGGATTAGATAACGACCTCTACGAAGGGTACCCATTCGTCCGAGGTAACCCCGATCAGAAGAAGAAGGCACACGTCGCCTACTCTATAGAGTTTTCAGATCATGGCAGTAGCTCTAACAGCAAGAAAAGCAAGAGAAACCGCTGAAAAGACTCCGGACCCCCTAAGGCTGAAAGGACCAATTCGGCAGCTCAAAAAGGAAAATTTGTAAAGCCGCAGCCTGTCCAAGCAGCGCCACAACCTGAAGCCAGTCAGCAAGAAAAACCAAAGCACGAAGGTTGGAGCTATGATCGGGAGTTCACAGCTTTGGAACAATCCCGCAAGGACATCCTTGAGTACATGTTGTCCAAGGGAATGATCAAACTCCCAAAGGTCGCAGAGCCTCCGGTCGCTATGGGCAAATGGACTGACAAATTCTGCAAATTTCACCGGACTGTGGGGCATGACACAGAGCACTGTTTCATCCTCAAAAACATCATCCAAGACTGTATTGACAAGAACTTGTTAATCGAGGAAGAGGATGAGCAACAGCCAGAGATCTTGTCCAAGCCATTCCCTAAGCATTCAGCTTCCGTGATTACCGAACAATCGATTTTCCTTCAAGGCAGTATCCAGTCGTGTTCTAGCAAAGGCATTCAGGACCAACATCAAGTCCTCGTATTGCGTCAAGCACAGTCTTCCACCAAGAGGGTGGATATCATATCATTGATCAAGAAGGCAGTAAAAGAGCCAGCAAAGGTGACAGCAGAAGTCGCCAAGCAAGTCCCCAGGATTCCGAAGTGCTTTATCCAGGCAGCTTCAAAGAAGGGAGAAACTTCGGGATCTGCTCAGAAGCCCATTACAGCGCTGTCAAACATCTCTATCCTAGAGTTGACCCATGCTTCTCTGGAGCATCAGCAAGTGCTAGATGATCTGCTGTGCAAAATCAAGGTCAAGCCAAGTACAATCGCGCAGGATATGGCACAAATCGTCAACCAGGCTATGACGAACGCGCCCATCACATTTTCAGATAAGGACTTGCCTAAACCTCATTCATTTCACAACAATGCCTTATATATAGTGGTGCGGACCAGGAGGATGACAGTCCCTCATGTGCTTGTCGATGGAGGCAGCAGCCTCAACATTTGTCCCGAGATGACAGCCAAGGCCTTGGGACTGAAAGAAGAAGAGTATACCCCAGATCCCATAACGATCTACGGTTTCGACAACCATGGGCAGACAGCCAAGGGGAAAATATTTCTCAAAATTTTCATCAACTACTCAGTGCATACTGTGCTTTTTCATGTGGTCAACGTGCCGCCTACATACAACCTTCTTTTAGGGCACACTTGAATCCACAACGCCAACGCTGTTCTTTCAACCCTTCACCAATGCATCAAATGGTCGAAGGGAGGTATGATCACCATGGTCCTAGAAGAGGATCCGGAAGAGCGACTCCCGCAACCAATGATTCCCCGTCCTACTTTCACTGCCGACATCCCAAGCATCAGAGAAGTCGATGAAATCAATTTAAGTGAAAGTCTAGACATGTTGAAGCTGAAAAAGATCTAGCCAACCGAAAATGTCGCAGCAGTGGTCTAGTGGCAGGGACCTCGCTTCTTCAAGCTGGGTGGGCGTCTCGATTGCGCTTCCCTCAAAGATCACCCTCTTTTCCCTCAGTTTTCGAAAGCTAGAAAAGGGTTTGATCTCCTAATAAAGCATGGATACCAACCCTTCAAGGGTCTGGGTAAGGATGGGAATGGCATTTTAAAACCAATCATACCCGCTCGACATGTCACGGGTACAGGACTGGGTTTCACCGGTCAATCATCCGGCAGGAAGACAATCTTCGTCAAAGGGGCAGAATGAAGACAATGCCTTTGTTTTATGTTTTCTGTTCCTGTTTTCCTCACATCGTCATGTAGGGGCGAGTCCACCCCAGTCTTTCCTTTCTTCATCAACAATCATTTGTAAATATCAAAGTTACTTAATCAATGAAAATTTTGTTTATTCTTCTCATCTTGGTGTACATAATTCTTTGCTTATGTCTTTGTTTATATCATCATTTTCTGCTTCTATGTAAAAGGCTATTTTTAAATTTCGTATCTTTTCTCAAAAAACCTTCTTTGCGCCTTCAGGATCGCCGAAATCATGGCTCCTAAATCGCTCAAAAGACTCTTTATCAATACCAACTTTCTTCAAAATAAATCCAAACCGGCCAAAATCTGCAAGGCAAAGGCAGGGGCAGAGGTCAGCAAAGTAGCAGGGCAGATCGAAGAATTAGCAGAGTTCGACTCAACGATTCAAGAGTTGCCAGAGTTTGCCAGTATTCAGAAGCAGGACGAACCATCGCCGTTGGTTCAGGATCCGACAGAGGATGTCAACATCGGTTCAGATGATGATCCAAAAATCCTCAAAATTGGCTCCAGCTTTGTTATAGCAGCAAAATTTTTCCCTCTTCTCTTCCCTTGCGGGAGAGAGAGGAAAACATGCTTTCGCGATTCAAACTTGACCGGATTTTTGGAAATTGTTTTGAAATACTCGCCTCCGTTTTTGAAAATAGCAGGAAAATCCATGGGATGGGGCTCGACCTGTCGGTACGAGGTTCGACCGTTCCTGCCGCCTTTAACAGGGGTAATCAAACCAAGGACCAAAAATGTGCTTGACCTAGGTAAATCATCGAAATTGTGTTCTATCCTAAATGCACAGAGAATTCAGGCATGTGCTATGAGATTTTGTAAAATGTAAGTTGGAAAAATATGATGTATGCTCAGAAAATTGCTTTTGGAGTTGGAAAAGTCTTTCTCAGTCAAAAGATGGAAATCAATCTCTCAGGAAACTCAGATGAAAGGATTTGAAATCTCAAGAAATTTTATAAAGATTTGGGAAAATCATGAATGGTTGAAAATCCTGGGAAAATAGAAGTAATTCTTGAGAAAAGGTGAACATTTGAAAAGGAAAATATTGATCAGGAAAACTCTGACTTTGAAAGTTTTCTTTGGAAAATGATTGAAATTCATTGGAAAACTCTTTGGAGAAGAAAAATCCAAACTTAGGAAATTGAAATCCTAAGAATATTGTTCTTGAAATATTTTGAAAATCAATTTTGATTCTTGAGAAAGATTGAAAAACTCCTTTTGAAAATGAATCTTGAGAAAAGAGCATTTTCCAGGGAAATTCACGGGAAAACTTGACTTGCGAAATTCAGCTTTGAAAATTTTTAGAGTTTCTAGAGAAATTGATATCCTTGGAATGACGCTTTCTTGAGAAAATCATGAGAAAAACATATGATACCATGATGCAGATGATTTGAATAGTGAATGCACTTTGAAAAGATTTTCTGAGAAATTTGTTGGAGAAATGTGTATTAAGTCAAAATAAATCCTTCACATGTTCCGACTGTGGCCATGAACATGTTCAGAGTTTAATTGATTTAATGCACAATATTTTGCAAAATTGGAAATATGATGTGCATTTTAAGATAGCCTAAGAGTGTAGGCTCAATGTGTCTGGTAGAAAGATGATGGATCTGGGTCTCGTCCATATTCCGACTAGGGCCGTAAATATGAACTCCACCGAGTTCATCAACTCCCTAAGAGTGGGTGCACGTGCCATTCGTGTACATCCATAGTGCTTTTGAAATAAAATGCATGAATCACATAAATAGGATATTGCATGAATTCAAACTATATGATATGCATCCTAGTCTAAGCAGAAAATTAAACCTCTTATTCCAAGATTTACATTATTACATCACAAATTAAATGAAATAAAGAGAAATTGCAGACTTCAGCTCCTTCTTTTGAATGTTCCTGCCAAGCTTGAAATGGGGTTAGCTCAATTATGTGGGTTTTTCCAAGATTTTCCAATAATATTATGAAATTATTGGACTTAATTGGATATAAACCCTATTCCCATGCTTCCTTGATATTTGAAATGATGTAAATGCAAGAATTCCAGTAAGAAATAGTTTGAAATTCGAAATTGTGGTCAAAATGACCAAAATACCCCTAATATTGAGGTTATATATTTAAAATGAGGGTTTTTTGAAGGAAAACTTGGTAAAATTGAGATTTTGAAATTTGAATTGAATCAAATGATGGTGAAATGCAGTATGAGGCATGATGACATGCTGCTAAACACATCAGGATTGTAAAATCAGAATTTGACATGCTACCCTTCATCAAAAATAATGAATTTCGCTTGGATCTGGGTCCCGCGGGGCCCTGTTTTGATGATACGGCTAAACCGAGCATCAAACGAATTCCAAATCACACCAAATTCGATATGAGGCACCCATCTACCTTTATAAACAGCTTAGAATGCTAAAACTCACGGAATGACATGATTTAGATGCAAAAATTTATAGAAAATCCTAAGATGGGTGAATTTCGCCTATGGACCCGAACCAAATATAATACTTAATTCAATAATACAAAAATTACACCATAGAAACATATGAGATTTTGCAGACTGCTAAATGACATGAAAATAAGTAATTTTGTCTTTTACAGCTTCGGGATTTGAACTACGGTGAGTTCGGTAACGAGAATTTGGTTCTGATGGAGGCAAAATCAACCTGATCCGATGTAACATTGCATAAAAAATAGCATCCAACTATAACAATTTCTGATATTTAACTGAGGAACTAAAGACATACATAGGAACAACTTTCATTTTTATGATTTTGTCATTTAACTAACAGGAACGGAGATACAAATACGACTTTTCATGCCTAAATCAACAGAGCAGATAAATATCACAAAACAGGAGACTGACAAGAAAAATCTGAAACCGATATTAAGACTGTTCTAAAAATCATAAAATTTCAGATTCAAATAGAGGACATTCCGAAATGACATTCATTTTTTACAGATTTGGATTTAGAGTAATACCCAAAGAGAACCCATCGACTTAAGTTGATCCTGAGTCTCAGTGATTCAAATCAAGCTCTGACATGTGTCCCAAACTCTTGGATTTTTTCCAGGCATCAAAAAAATTCATAAAAATCTTAGAAACTCATATTAAATAATAGACATCATCCCGAGTTTAGAACATTTTTTAGATCTAAAATTGAACCTCATATGAGAGAGATTTTGATTTTACAAGTCGAAGATAAATTTTCAAAATGTATCCCGGGTAACAAAACCCGATCTACCATTTTGAAATTTTACCGTAGTAACAAAATTCAAATCATTCCGAAATTTTGGCATCTTGTTAGGGACATCTAAGGGCGCATGCTATGATTTTCCCAGCATTTTTAACAAAAAATAAATGCATGAAATGACATGTGGACTGACTGACAAAAATAGTGAATTACCTAAATGAAGCTGAATGCATGAAATATCAAATAAATTCATGAAACATGCTATTTTAATGAAATAAAACATAAATCTAACCTATTTTAATGCATAAATATGATGAAATGTGAAAATCTAATCAAGAAAGCATGAAAGACATCTTTTTGATACGTGTCATTTTATGAGAATAGATCGATCCATCCCTCGGATGAGCTCTTTCTTCAAAATGACGATTCAAATCGAGTAGGGATATTAGTATAATGAAATTAATAGGGATAGAAGTGCACCTTGCATTTTCCTGCAGCTTTGGAGCTCCCGAAATGAACGGCTACAAACGGCTTCTTTCGTCCTTTGATCCGGGCTTCAGATGGTTCACAAAAATCGATCCACGCCTAGATCGAATTGGAAGTGGTGCGAGCAAGGTTGGTGCTTCAATGTACCCTCTCAATTGAGCCCAAAGGAGGCATGAATTCAGAATTCCAAAATCGTGTAGTAGGGCAAATCTGAGTGAAAGTATTAAATCCAAAGGGAGCTCTCCTAAGCTGGGCGTGGGCCCTTGTATTTGTAGCCTTTTATGAGATTTTTGAATTTCAAACAGGCTTAATCTGAGCCCTCCATGTGGCACCATCTTAGGGCATGCCACTTGGATTTTTGAAATAAATAAAATAAGAATTTTGTAGGTGAGACACCTCAGCAAGGGAATTTGAAAATTTTCAAAAAGCTTGCTTGATTTTCTCTGCAAGAATCTCCCAAATGGCACAACCTCAGGGGGTGCTATCTGGGGTTTAAAATTCAAAGTTTGTTTTTTGCAGGGAGACCTCATGTGGCGCCACCTCATGGTGGGCTACTTTTATTTTGAATAAAATAAAAAAAAACAAAAAATGAAGCCAAGTGGGGTTCTGGAATGGTGCCACCTCAAAAGGTGTTTGGGATTTGAAACTGGAAGGAGGGGAGAATTTCATGTGGTGCCACCTCTGAGGAGTTTAAATATTCAAATTTCTGCTTTTTCTGGAGGAAGCAGAGGCTGACATGTGGCAGAGGGAAGAGAAGCAGGGACAAGTACATGTGGCGCCATCTCAGACCAGATAAAAAAGGTGAAGTTCAGGATTTGCGACACCTCTGGAAGGATTTGAATGTTTGAATTCTAGCTTTTTCTGAAGAGAGCAGAAAATGATGTGTCATTTGCTTTTTCTGAGAAGAGTAGAGAATGACATGTGTCATTTGCTTTTTCTGAGAAGGCCAAGAGTGACACGTGTCTTCTACTTTTTCTGAAGGAAGCTAAGAGTGACATGTGTCACTTACTTTTCTGAGAAAAGTAAGGAGAGACATGTGTCAGTTTGCTTTTTCTGAAGAAGGGAGAGATTGACACGTGTCCTCTGCAGGAGACACACTTCATCTGGCGCCACCTCAGGGGAGACAAGCTTTACTTTTTCTGAACAGGACAACACATGACACTTGGCGTCTCCTGGTGACCTGGGAATGACACATGGCACAGGGTGAAGATGGTGGACAAGTGGCGCCATCTTAAAGAGGCCCCACACTGACACTTGGCAAAGAAATGAAAAGAGATAGAAAATGACATGTGATGCCACCTCTAGGTGAACCCCACGCTAACACATGGCAGGGAAATGGGAGGAGAGAGAAAAAGACAAGTGGCGCCAATCCAGGGACAAGGCTCCTATATTTTTGGGTTTTTCAAAACTCAGGTTTTTCAAAAGAAAAGCCTATGTGATACCACCTCAGTGTGGGTCCCACATTGCTTCTTTATTGAAATAAAGACAAGACAGTAAACCTCTTTTTGGAATTTTCATAAAAATCTGGACTAATTGGCAAAACAAAATTTTTGAAAAGAGTTGGCCTCTGTAGGGCGATTTTGTAAAAGGAAGATATTTGAAATTGTTGACAAAAGGGAAAAATCTGAGATAAGGTGGCTGAAATCCATATTGAAAACTATCCAGATCGTTTTCCTAAGAAAATATTTTGAAATTCAGAGTCCTGGGGGTAAAATGGAAAAAATTGACAATTTTGAAGACCCAGGGTTTTGAAATCGATTTTGAAAATAGTTGAAATTTGAATCTGGATTGAAAATTTTGAAATCGAGAGTTCTAGACTTGGAAATGACATGCTGTGCAGTGCAGTGATATGAAATGTTTATGCAATGCTATGCAATGACATGTCTTATGAAATGTAATCCTGAACCAGGATTTGGAGATTCCCGTCTCCTGTCAGGAGTAAAATTTTGAACATCTGAGCTAAAATAGAGAAATTTTGAGAGTTGCAGATGCAATTTGGACTTTTGCAAGTTCCGAGCTTAGAAAATGACCATTTTGCCCTTCAGCGATTTCAGAGGCTAGATGATAATGCTTGGTGGAAATGTTGGGGAGGTGAGTGAAAATTTGGGGTGTTTACAAGCTTAAGTTCAGATAAGAAGAGAAACTCATCCATTTCCTCAAACAGCACCAAGAAGTCTTTGCTTGGACTTATGAGGATATGTCAGGTTTAGATCCCAAGCTGGTCGAACATCGTCTTGTGCTTAAACCAGACTGCAAGCCAATCAAGCAGAAATTGAGAAAAATGGACCCCCGAGTGGCACCACAAGTTAAAGAAGGACTTGAAGAGTTGCTAAAAGCAGGATTCATCCGGACTATCGAATACCCAGACTGGTTGGCAAACATCGTGGTCGTTTCCTAAAAGAATGGCAAAGTCCGAATTTATATTGATTTTAGAGATCTAAACAAGGCCACCCCAAAGGATGATTATCCACTCCCCAACATCGATCTTTTGATCGATAGCACGGTGGGCCACACCATGTTTTCCTTCATGGATGGATACTCAGGCTACAATCAAATCAAATTGGCAGCTTGTGATCAATCCAAAACTTCTTTTACTACGCCTTGGGGTACATTTTGCTACACAGTCATGCCGTTTGGGCTCAAGAATGTTGGGGCAACCTATCAGAGAGCAATGGAGGTTATTTTTCATGACCAGATGCATAAGAACATGGATGCCTATGTGGATGACATCTTGGTCAAATCCAAAGAAGGAAAGGATCATCTTGATGCTCTTGGCCAAGTCTTTGAAAGACTTATTTTGTACAAGTTGAGACTCAATCCACAGAAATGTGTCTTCGGAGTGGAGTCAGGCAAACTGCTAGGCTATATGATCAGCAAGAAAGGCATAGAGGTGGATCCTGCCAAGGCAAAGGCGATCATCGATATGCCACCTCCCACCAATCTAAAAGAACTGCGAAGCCTTCAGGGTCGCATTCAGTCCATTCGGCGCTTCATCTCAAATTTGGCTATGAGATGCGAGCCCTTCAATCACTTGTTGAGAAAAGAAGTGAAATTTGAGTGGGGACCAGAATGTCAGCTCTCGTTTGAGCGCATCAAGCAGTATCTCCTCAATCCACCTGTTCTGAAGCCACCAGAACTTGGAAAGCCGCTTCTCTTATATATTTCTGTCAATCAAAATGCTTGTGGCGGATTTCTTGCGCAGTATGAGAAAGGCAGCCGGATAGAGCACGCCATCTACTACATAAGCAAAACTTTCATCGACTATGAGAAAAGATACTCTCAGATGGAAAAGTCATGTCTAGCCTTAGTGTGGATGTGTTAAAAGTTGAGGCATTATCTGCTGGCCTCAGAAATTAAAATTCTGTCAAGACTCAATCCTCTCAAGTACATCCTTGAGCAGCCTTTCTTTACCGGACGGATTGCAAAATGGCAAGTCCTCCTGATGCAGTACGACTTGAAGTATGTTTCTCAGAAGTCAGTCAAGGGTCAGTCCATCGCAGATCAGTTGGCAGACTTCCCGTTGACAGAAGAGATCAAGGCGGAAGATGATTTTCCCGATGATCGCATCTGCAGTATTCAAGAATCCCCAGTCTGGACCCTATTCTTCGATAGAGCTAGGAATATGTCTGGCATAGGGATTGGGATCTTGTTAATCACTCCCGGAAAAGAGATGATCCTTTATTCCCTCAAGCTCAGCTTTCAATGTACTCACAACATGGCCGAGTATGAAGCTTTGATACAAGGCCTCAAAATTTTGCAAGATTTCAATGTCAAAAGAGTACATGCCTTTGGTGATTCATTGCTTGTTGTCAGTCAAGTTAATGCTGAATGACAAGTGAAGGATTCAAAATTGATTCCCTATCAGAAGATTGCCTTAGCTCCCATAGGCAACTTTGAAGAATTTCAGCTCAACCATGTCGAGAGGGAATACAACCACATAGCGGATGACCTAGCCTACCTGGGTTCCATTTTATCGTTCAAAGACAGTGAATCCTGTCGTTCCTTTGAGATCGGCAGACTTGATCAACCTGCCTACATTCCAGCAGAACAAGTGAACCAAGCCACTCAGAAAGAGAAGCCTTGGTACCAAGACATCAAAAACTTTATTGAAACCGGCGAATTTCCACCGGAGATGTCAAGAAAGGAACAATGTGCGGTTCAGCGCATGTCAGCCTGTTATTTCATCCTTGCCAGTACCCTTTACCACCGTGGATTCAGTTCTGAGTATGCCAGATGCTTAGATAAGGATGAAGCCATGGAAGTTGTCCAAGAAGCACGCGAGGGAATTTGTGGTGGTCACGTCGGCTACCAAACGCTGGTCAAGCAGATTATCCGGGCGGGGTATTATTGGAAGACCATGCAGCAGGATTGCCATCAATTTGTGAGGAAGTGCGTCAAATGTCAGATGCACGCACCTTTCATTCATGCGTCAGCCGCATACTTGCAATCTGTGGTTTCTCTCTGGCCTTTTTCGATGTGGGCCTTCGACGTGGTGGGCCCAATCACCCCTTCGGCTTCTAATGGCCATAGATATTTCCTTGCAGCTACCGAATACTTCACCAAATGGGTCGAGGTTGTAACTCTGCGAACAGTAGAAGGCCGACATGTGGTTTCTTTTATTCATAAGAATCTTCTTTGTCGTTTCGGCGTCCCACATGATATTGTGTCAGACAATGGCAGTCACTTCAAGAATGAGAGGATGAAGACCTTCTGCTCGAAGTTCAGGATTCATCACCACTTCTCGGCTCCGTATTATCCCCAAGGAAATGGCCAGATAGAGGCCACCAACAAAATTTTGATCCGCATTCTAGAAAGAACTGTGGAAACAGGCTGTGATTGGCACGAGAAGATGCATGATGCACTCTGGGCATACCGAACCACCATTCGGACCCCAACCAATGCTACCCCCTCGGAGCTTGTCTACGGGACCAAGGTAGTGTTACCTCTCCACGTTCAGAAGCCCGCACTCAAGTTTGTGTCGCTCATTGAAATCCCGCTTGATTAGTATCAGCAACAGAGATTGGTACAGCTTGATCTGTTAGATGAGAAAAGGCTCGATGCAGCAGAGCACGCTCAAGCCTATCGTCAGAGGATAGCTCGACACTACGCCAAATCAGTTATTGAAAGAAGATTTCGAGTTAATGATCTTGTGCTCAGATTGACAGCTCATCTCAAGCATCGGCCATGGGGCAAGTGGTCACCCAATTGGGAAGGCCCTTATGTGGTTAACGAAGCGCTGCCTCGCAATTCCTATCGTCTGATCAACGTTGATGGGGTGGAACTGCCAGATCCTATCAACGCTCTACATTTGAAGAGATTCTACACTTAAATTGTTCATTCTAGCCTTTGTACTCTTCAAAAGTCTCTTTCAATAAAGCAATAATCTTCTATTAAATTCTCACATTCTTCTCCTTGATACTGGGGCACTTTATTTTGATCTATACTTATCTTCCTTCATCATATGCAGGCAGGATCAGACGAATCTCTTTCTAAAAATCTTATCAACTTCTCGATTAATCTTGTTATCTTTATTAAATTGCATTTATTCCATTTTCCAATCTAATCAAATTTTCATCAATTTATGGTCAATTTTATCAATTTTGTCAAGTTTTATCAATTTTATTAAATTTTATTCCTTTATTTTTAAAACCCTTTCAGGTTAAGGGACAAACCTAATGCCTCGTTTCAATGAGGTATTTCCCTTTCAGGTTAAGGGATAAAACCTGAACCTCATCCCGCGAGGCCCTTTATTTTCTTTCAAAACAAGGGATAATCCTAAATTCTTCTATCATCAATTTTTCCTCAAATTTCTGTCAATTTCAACTAAATCTTTATTGTCAATTTCATTAATTTTTTCCTTTTATCAATCCTTTTATCCTTTATCATTTTCTATCAATCTTTATAGACTTTGACAAATTCTCTTCAGGATCAGGGATAATCCTGAAAACCATTCTAAATAAAATTCAGGTCTTAGGCCATCTTGGGTCAAGGACCTTGAATAAGTTTCTCATCCTCATCGTCGGAATCTATTCATTCTTTTTGTCAATCCTTCTAAAATCCGACCTTTGGATAGGAGTTATTTCCTTACCATCTGAGTTCCGACTCAGGTTTTGCTCTCATTTTATTTTTTTATTTTTTATTTTTGAAAGATCCGAGTTCTGACTCAGGTTTTCCTCTTTTATCTTTCGTTCGAAGTTCCGGGTTCCGACTCAGACTTCCTTTTAGACCCGATGTTCGTATTGGACCAATTGCTTGCGTCGAGAATTCGAGTTCTCAAACTCGATTCTCATTCATTCTTTTATTTTGAAAAACCGAGTTCCGACTCGGATTTTCCCTTTTGTATATGCTTATTTCCGAAGCTTCGAGTTCCGACTTGGGCTTCCTTTTGGTCCCGATGTTCACATTGGACCAATTGCTGCGCCGAGAATTCGAGCTCTCAAACTCGGTTCTCATTCATTCTTTTATTTTGAAAAACCGGGTTCCGACTCGGATTTTCCCTTTTGTATATTCTTATTTCTGAAGCTTCGAGTTCCGACTTGGGCTTCCTTTTGGTCCCAATGTTCGCATTAGACCAATTGCTACTCGAGAACTCGAGTTCTCAAACTCGATTCTCATTCACTTTTTTATTTTGAAAAACCGGGTTCCGACTCGGATTTTCCCTTTTGTATATTCTTATTTCCGAAGCTTCGAGTTCCGACTTGTGCTTCCCTTTGGTCCCGATGTTCGCATTAGACCAATTGTTACGTTGAGAATTCGAGTTCTCAAACTCGATTCTCACTCATTCTTTTATTTTGAAAAACCGGGTTTCGACTCGGATTTTCGCTCTTTGTATATTCTTATTTCCTCGAGTTCAGACTCGAATTTCTCTTGTTGATCCAATGCTCGTATTGGACCAAAAGTTCTCCTTGCCGTTCCCTTTCATGTTAAGGGACAAACTTGAACTTCCCCTTCAGGATAAGGGATAATCCTGAAACACCGATAGTCATTCTCGCTCAATTCTCAAGTATCTTCGAATGTCGGTCTCTTTCTCAACTCTCCGTCGAAGAATCCAGTGCTCGTGCTGGTATGCACTTTCGAAAACCCAGTGCTCGTGCTGGTGTGTGTATTTCGAAAACCCAGTGCTCGTACTGGTGTGCGTTCTCGAAACCCAACGCTCGTACTAGGGCATTTTTTTGAAACCTAGTGCTCATGTTGGCATGATTTTCGAAACCCAGTGCTCGTACTGGTATATTTTCAAAATTCAGTGCTCGTGCTGGTACATCTAGCGCTTGTGCTAGTGTTTGGCTGACTGATCCAGTTAGCTCTCCAAGTTCAGTCTTTGTACTAACCAATCATCAACAATTCAAGCTCTAAATTCTCAATTTCCACCTACGGGTTATCATTTTGTCAAAAATTCAAAATCTTGTTCTCTTACTGATGTCTTCTTTATAATTGTTGTAAATTTGAAAAGATTTTTATATGTAAAACATGTGAAAACCAGACATCAAATAATAAAAACCGGTTCTCACTAGTGGATGAGATCGGGTCGAACTCAGGGAACGGGAATACTTCATATTCAAACACACAAATCTAAACTAATCTTTATTGTCGTATTATTAAAATGTAAAATGTACGAGAAAAGTAAAACAACTAACTATTACAACAAATGAATACCCTTCGCAGAGGGCGTAAAAAGCAATATTTACAAACCCAATTAAATTCCTAGTTCTAAACTGAAAAGTAAAAATCTTCTATTCTTGCACACTTCCGTGTCACGCAATCGCTTCTGCTCCACTCCTGTGCTATCCTGCACAAGTCAAATGAACACGAGCAGTACCAGAGAAAGAAGTAAAACTATACTAAAAAAATACTAATTAAGTGCTAGAAATATAAAAGAAATGATGAAAGAAATCTAAATGACTAATTAAAATTGAAAACTAATTCTAATTACATCTACTTACTAACTAACTCATTACAAAGCAATTAACTATGTTTATCTAACTACTTAACTAATAGTAGATTACACTCCTTAAGAAAGCATGTGAAAGCAAAACAGAAAGTCAATGAATAAGAAAGAATTTGAACACTTAAACAAAAATGGAAAAACAAAGATTGAACAAACAGGAAATGACTGAATAAGAAAGACAAAAAAAAATCAGGAAATGAATTACATAGAATGTACTAAATGCAAAAACAGAAAATCAGATGATAAAACAAAAACAGGAGATACAATCAATTGAAAACAAGAAATGCAATGTTGTAAAACAAACAAAAGAAACATTAAAGAAATCAGAAAATGCAAAATGAGAAATTCAGAACAGCAAAACAGGGAAATCAAGAACTATGCAAGAAATAAAATAAATTGAAAACAATTAAATCAGGAAAAAAAAATAGACATTAATGAAAAACGAAAATTAATTGATAACAGGAAATTACAGACCAACCAAATGTAATTAACGACTAACAAACAAACAATCTAAATCAACAACTAAATCAAAGAAATAGCAGAAAATCAAAAGCTTAACAGGAAATTACCATGATAAAAACAGGAAATGTAACAATCAAGAAATTTCAGAAATGATGAATCTAAACTAAAAAAAAAAAAAACAGGAACTCATTAAAACAGGAAATGCACGAAAACATGCTGAAATGAAATAAAAATTCAAGCAATTAACCGACCGAATGTTATAAGCATAAATAGGGAAAATGAAAGAACAAAACAGTAAAAAAAACAGGAAACTCAAAACGAAATTGCAGGAAAGAAAAAAAAATATGAAAAACAGGAAGCTGAAGAAACATAAAATCGGGAATGAAGAAATTAAATCAGAACCTAATGCAAACATTTTTTCTTTTTTCGTTTTTCAGAAATAACAAAGCACAACAACATCGATTTAAAAGATGAATAAGAAGAAGAAAATCTGAATAAGAAGAAGAAGATGCTGAAATCAAATTTCGAGTGACATTTATTTCTTTTTTTATTTATTTATCTGAAACAGAAAAAAAAACAGGAACAATTGAAAGACACTAAGAAGAAGATGAATGTAGAACGATTGAAAAGGAAAACAAACAGGGAAACATGAGTTATATTTTCTTTCTTTTCGTTTTTCACAGATTCAATTGAAGAAATAAAAGATACAGAATCTGAAAAAGAAGAAGAAGAAGAAGATGAAATAGAAGTTGCAGAACTTACCGTGAATCGGAAGGGTTAGAAGAGAAGCTGGCGGTCTCCACCACCACGCCGTCGCCGGATTGTGTAGCCACCTCCACCGGAAAAGAGAAGAGAGATAGGGAGAAGGAGAAGAAAGAGGGAAGAAACACGGTGGAGGGGAAGGATTAAGAAAGAGAGAAGAGAGGGAAAGAGGGAAAAGGGGAGACTCAGGCGTAAGAGGGGAAACGCACAATTTTTTTTCTTTTGGTTGGTTTTTAAAACGAATACAAACCGGTTCACCGGTTTGTTTTCAGTTTTTTTCTTGGTTTTAAAAAGCCCAAACCGGCTTGAACCAGTTTGTAACAATTTTCTGTTTTATTTTTCAAAAGACTCAAACCGTGTAAACCGGTTTGTTTTTATTTCTTTCAAAAATCTAAAAACTATTTAAAGAAATTTTAATTGCTAAAAACCTCAAAACAAAATTAGTTTACTCTAACCTAATTCTACTTATTATTTTTATTATTTTTTTATTTTATTGAAAACTAAAACTAAACTATTATGTTAATATCAAACATTAAAATATGTACTAAAATATACAAATAAAGCTATTTTTTATACATTTTCTGTTTTTGAAATCATTTTAGCTCATTTAACGAAAACTAGCATAAACTTGGGTTTTTAAAACATTTTTTCATAAAATCATGCATATTTTAATGTTAATTCACCTTGAAATATATGCATGATCAAATACCCCCATGCTTATGTTTTGCTAGTCCTCGCGCAAACTAGACAAATGCATGAAATGAAAACTATAACCTAACTCACTTTCGTAGGAATCACGGTTGCATTTAGCTCATGCAACAAGCCCTTTCAACCCCTGGGTTACCCCAGTGGACGAGTAAGGTCTCGTGAGGGTTTGCAGTGATGCTACCCACAAACATCTCTGTCATGTATGCTTAATATTACACATCCTCACAAGTAGTAGATAATTAAAGACTTTATTTTTACAAATATTTCCTGTTATTTCAAAATCACAATATAATTAGAATCTTTTATATACCACCACAGAAAAAGAATTTCTTTCACTTTTCTAAATATCACAATTATTTATGTTTTATTCTTGGAAAATCCAACAAGTTATTATTTACTTATCCTCACTCATATGTTTTCTGCACAGGTTTTCAAAAATCACACTTCTAAGCACTGAACTTTTCTTTCTTTCTTTTTAAGCTCTTTTCTTGATTTTTTTCATTTTTCACGCTTTTTCTTTTTGCGCATTCATTCTTCTCTTATAGCTTGCGTGTGGTCTGCTTTTATGCCTTGTGCAATATTAATATCTTCTATACTTTTTCAATGCACACCAAAAGATATCAACTAAGACATAAAAGTGACTTCCTTCATTCACCTTTGCAACGTGAGAGTCAAACATTTCAACTTGTATCTGTTCTCAGCTACTTAGGATCACGAAGTTTTCCACTCTCCTTTTCAAAATGGAATTAAAAGTTTCAACTTACATCTAAGTTCCATTTACTAAGGATTGTGGAATTATCCAAACAACCTAACGCATGCTCTTTTTTCACTTTTTGAGCTCATTTTTACGCTTTTGTTCATTTGCTTAGTTTTTCAAAAATACAACTATACATATTCATATTTGCGATTCAAAATAAATTCTAACATGTATCTATCATCATTTCTTCGAAATCCGCATAAACAACCATAATTTTTAGATCTATGTTAGAAAGAAATTTTGTGGGGCTTCAAAAAAATCCTCTAAAAACATCAGATTTGAAATAACATTCATATAAGTTCAAATTTTTTCTTTAAAAACCTACTTTTTATGAGAGATGTGTAAACATGTGCAAGAACGTAAACAGAAATATCAAGGTGTGCAAACTACACCCTCCCCCATGCTTGAATGACACTGTCCCAGTGGCACCCCCCCATGCTTATATGAAACTAAGTGAATGCACATGAGACGAAATAAATGAGGGAAAATAGTAGAATAACCTGACATGAATTAAAAATGCACGTTCTATGAATCTAATGAATGCAATGTATACATGACAAAACATAAAACTCATAGGAAATGAAAAATAAAACCAAAGAAAATCTATAAATCCTAAAAGCGAATGTAATACTATACAAAATATGGGTTGCCTCCCATACAGCGCTAAGTTTCACGTCCCCAGCCAGACGGATCCCTGAAAAAACCTTCATCGTCCATGAGATCAATGGACATGAAGTATCGCTCAATGAGGCTCTATGAAGAAAAGAGTGTCATCTGTGACACTACGCACTGTCATTTCATCCCTTCTACCTCTAAATGTAATATCATGACTCTCTCGACAAGAAGAACGAAGATTAGTCTCATCTGAGAGACTGGTCAAGAAATGAGAGTCTAGGACCGACCGACTATGAATGAATGCAACTTCAGACAAGTGGTGAATATGATCTGACTTGACTTGGTCAAGCACCTTCTGCATCTGTACCTCTTGCTTACTAAAAGGAATCGGTGATCCTAAAAGCTGAGAGAATGGGGCTTTATGAATATGTGATGATAATGCATGCTGTGGGTCAGGCCCCTTCTGCTGAGGTATCATGGAGATCGACTCGTCAGTAGAAATGATATAAGGCTCATGAGTAGATTCCCGAGTGGGGAGACACGCCTTCCCATACTGAAGGGATGTAACAGATTTGACTTGCTCATGATGTGAAGCAGTGGGTCGCAAGTCAAATGACATGGAATCCTCTCCCTTTGAGACAACAGGCCTACTAGATGGGTTCGCCTCGCTTTGCCTACTGAAGGTCTCAACCAACTATCCCATTTGAGTCTCTAGCTTGGCTATTGACTGCGTATGGGAGCTCAAAACTTGTAATATCCTATCTTGGAAGGATTGACTAGGTGAAGGCTCATGAGAATGGGGTTGAGTATAAGCAGGTTGGGCTGGGGGATGAACCTATAAAAAAATGGGATGCGAGTAACCTTGTGAAGGGTTATTGTGTCTATACTGTGTCTGGGAGGGCTGATGGGATGGGGAAATGGACTGGTTTCGCCAACCTGAGTTATATGATGATGTAAATGAATCAGGCATGGGTTTAGCGAAACCTTGGGCAGCATTCACCTGCTCCTGAATGAATTCAGGATATAATAGTGCTGTCGGACAATCCGCAACACAGTGTGCAGGGCTAGCACAAAGCTCACACACTCTTTCTACTGGACTTCTTGAAGAATTGGCTAGGAATTGATCTAACTTCCTAGTCAACTGGTCAACCTTGGTACACAATTCTAACTGGGACCCAACTTCGGAAATCCCAACTTTCCTAGGACCACTAGACAGAGATGTAGTCCTATCGAGCCGTGAAGACAAAGCATGATGCATCATGTTTTCACTCAAGGTCTCAAATAGACACCACGCCTCGTCCTCAATCTTGAGCATAAAAGTGCCCCCACAAGACGAATCAACCATTTGACAGTGCTTCTCAGTAAGCCTGTCATAGAAATACTGCACCAACTGCCAACGAGGCACCTGGTGATGGGGACACTTGCGGAGAAGATCTTTCAATCTCTCCCAAGACTCGTGAAACTGTTCTCCCTCAATTTGAGAAAAATTGGTTATAGCTTTATGAAACTGATTCGTTTTACCAATTGGGAAGTACTTTTTGAGAAATTCGCGCTGCATTCCTTCCCAAGTAGTAATACGAACCGTCTCAAGAGATTTTAGCCAGTGCTTGGCTTTATCTTTGAGAGAGAACGGAAACAAAGTCAACCTCATAGCGTCGTCTCCA